>NC_052518.1:34189354-34492104 GCF_014356525.2 Nilaparvata lugens
TGTTAATAACGAATTCTCCAAGTGTTGCATTGTACGTCATGGTGTACCACAAGGATCAATACTAGGACCCTTGCTATTTCTGATAATGATGAATGATATTGATTATTGTACCAAATCTAAAGTAGTTTGTTATGCTGACGACACATCTATGTTTTCTGTAGATACTGATATCCTGGCTCTAAAAGAAAAAATGTCCAACTGTCAGGATGAAATGAGCATATGGTTCAGGGCAAATAATCTACTTCTCAATAGCAATAAAACGCAACAAATAATTCTAGGGTTGAGGCAAATTGATAAAGATAATTTAAAATGTGTGAAGATTTTGGGGATATATCTAGATCAAGGATTGACATGGGGCGCACATATTAATCACGTTTGTTCCAAGCTGAGCCGAGTGTTATATCTTTTACGCAGATTGAAAGAATATGTACTTCAACATTACCTCAAAATGACCTATTTTGCCTTCTTTCAAGGTACATTTGCATATGGTTTATCATTGTGGGGTTGTGCTACTGATGTACAAAAAATCTTGCTCCTTCAGAAGAAGGCTTTGAGAATTGTTGGTAATGCAGACTACTTAGAACCTTGTAGGCCAATTTTTGTAGAACAGAAAATAATGACAATTTATAGCTTATTTGTATTTTTACTAGCTATGGAAGTGAAAATGAATTTTGACTCTTTCCTACGTAGGGAGAATTTTCACCAGCATAATACAAGGTACAGACAGTGTATTGAAGTACCATATGCCAGGCTGAGGAGAACTCAGATCAGTTCAAGAGTAATTTCTATAAAAATATTCAATAAGCTTCCGTTTTTTTGTAAGAGAAATATCTGTTGCTCAGTTTAAACGTCAAATGAGAACACTTTTGACAGAAAATCCGCTTTACTCATTGACTGAATTCCTCAACATGAGCAATGTAACTATTAGTAGCTACTTCTGATCAAATTTGAATTTAGAGTAAATCTTAAATAAGTGTGAACTATTATATAAACTTTCATGACTTGTATATTTTGATTGCCTATTATGTGATTATTATTGAATGTCTGTTAGATTTATTATCATTGTGAAGGTGCGTACAGACTTTCGCTCTGCTTTGCAACCGAACGTCACTCCAGCAGAGCGATTGATGATCGACCGGGTAGCAACAGTGAGTGGTTCGACCGGGGAACGCGAGAAGATCTAACATCTTCCATAACGGTCATGATGGGTGCGTGGGTGGAGCGACTGTGGTTCGATGAAGGAACAAGGGCGGTACGAGGGCGGTACGAGGACGGTACGAGGGCGGTACGAGGGCGGAGCGTGCTCGGTGCGGGTTGGAAGCGCGGATATGTGTACGCAGCTTAAGATTATCATTGTAATGCATATAAGATTATGACGTCTCCGATTGTATAGTTTTTACACTTAAAGGAATAAAAATCTATTCTATTCTATTCTAATGTTTTCTTGTTCTTTAGAAGATGTCCGCTTTGTGAATAATACCAGGAACCAAATTCTTGTTTGAATTGCCATTGTACATAAATAAACTAATAATGATTATTTCAATAACGTCACCTTTTTCTATGAGAGAACAAAACAAAATAAGCCTACTGCTCTCCAGAACTCCACAAAGATTACCAATTACTATTCCCATGAATTTCACAAGTTCTCAAGAATTATACATGGCGGGGTGTAAGTTATAATTGAAACATTGATTTACACAAAGCATCTGCTAAATCTCAGCCACAATAATCATGTAAGAAATTGCTTCTAGCATTTTCCCTTACAAAATTCTCCAGGAGAATTAATTAACATAAGCAAGCAATGTTAATCCAAGTTCTCTTTCTTTTTCTCTTCTGCCATTTAATCCAAGTAATCATTGTTGAAGAATACATTTCTCTGAAGGCATGATTCAAGTACTTCTAATTTATCATGTTATTCAATATAAACTATTCACATAAAATGTAAAAACTAGCTATTGAGAGAACAATATCTTACTGAAGACTGGAGAACATAACTATGTGAGAGAAGAAGTTCTGAGAGTGAATAGGAACATTATTTTACATTGGTCAGTTACAATCCAAAACTGCGTTTCTAGAAAGAGGAAGGAACCAGTAGAATTGGCAACGTCGGAGTGATCCGAAGACAATGCAAATACCTGCATCTATTGTATTAGTCACCCTCCAATTTCCTTACGCCTAGCCTACGTCATGGTGTGTATCAATGTACCCCGTATAGCCGGAATTTGAGTGAGCCCGTTTCGACAGTTAAATTCCTATGAGAAAAAAATTTGAAATTTAACTTTTTTTTTGTTATAGGGGTATCCATTTATATTTATCGAATATACATATAACATTTCAGCTCGATTGGAGCAATGGTTCAGGGTGAGCCCGTTTAGTGCAGAAAGTGTGTGCCTCCCCATTTGACCTCTCTCACAAGCACTGGTGTGTGTGTGTGTGTGTGTTGTGTGTGTGTGTGGTGTGTGTGGTGTGTTGTGTGTGTGTGTGTGTGTGTGTGTGTGGTGTGTGTGTGTTGTGTGTGTGGTGTGTGTGTGTGTGTGTGGTGTGTGGTGTGTGTGTGTGTGTGTGGTGTGTGTGTGGTGTGGTGTGGTGTGTGTGTGTGTGTGTGTGTGTGTGTGTGTGGTGTGTGGTGTGTGTGTTGTGTGTGTGTGTGTGTGTGTGTGTGTTGTGTGTGTGTGTGTGTGTGTGTGGTGTGTGTGTGTGTGTGTGTGTGTGTGTGTGTGTGTGGTGTGTGTGTGTGTGTGTGTGTGTGTTGTGTGTGTGTGTGTGTGTGTGTGTGTGTGTGTGTGTGTGTGAGTGTGTGTGTGTTTTCTTTTCATGCTTTCATACTTTCCAAGTTTTGATACATTCATTTATTCAGTCTCAAAATTAATTTATTTAGAGTAACTTTAAGAGAGTCAAGTTCAATTTCAGAGACCAATATAAACTAGTAGTTCTGTAAACAGTAGACCTTGCGCAGTTATGAACTGCAGCCTCCTCTTATACTGTCCATCAGAGTGAATCCTGTCTGTATGTTGTGTCGGTGAGATATCTGTGTGAAAACAGCTAATGGCTGTTGGGGTTGGTGTATCAAAAATGCTAACATCAAATCTAATCTCCTTCAAGACATACTGGCAACAGGACAGCCCAAGTTCAATGCAGACAAAGTTCGAGAGACAATACTATGTTTTTTTAGTTACTAATTGCATGTAATAAATAGCTCATTATTTTATTTATTTACTCACAATGGAGACAACAGGTTTCCCCAAATATGTCTCCTCAACAATAAAAATTGTAGAGTGTCACAAAGTGAATTTTGTGACAAATGGAGAACCGTCATTCAGTATATAATTTAGTAGAAGCTGTCTCTATTTTAGTAGAAGAATAGGGTCGACAGTCGGATGTATTTTGTTGAACTTGAAGTTGAGTGTGTACATCATCATCATCATCATCATCATCACCGACAAACCCTGTAAATTATCAGCAGCGGATTCATCTGAACCAGGAATTTTCAGATCTTGTTTACTAGTTTGAGCATTTTGGTTTCTAGTATTGCAGCAGCAGCAGCTGTATCATCAAAGCGATAAGCAACTACCGGGTTGAGTCGGTATCATTCTGCATGAAATTTCTGGAATGGGAACATAGGAATAGGTTTGTCCACTGGCCTAATTTATTATAGTAATTAGCATTATTGTCATCATGGTTACACCCTTAGCATCAAGATCATCTGAATCATACCCTGTCACATGATCAGTGGCGTGATCGTCTCCTGAGACTCCCATTGGTCAATAATCTCTTCTCCCCCGGCCTCCTAATTTTCGGCGACCCTGTTCTGCTTCAAGGAGACCTGGGAGAGAGTCAGTTGTTCAGTAGTTGAGCATGTGAATGGGTCGCGGAGCTCCTCTCCTTACGGCGTTCCCGGTACTAGTTTTTCAGTAGGGGAAATATTCTTTTTTTGTGTTTTAGAATAGAATATTGTAGGACGAGTTCTGGAGAACTCGGAGTTAGATCTTCCTGGGGGATTTTTTTTCTTGTTAGTTATCCCTCCCAAACTCCTATCACCGGGGGTGAACGAGTTATCCTTGGTCTTAGAGACCTGGAAGTATCTTAAGTTTGTGCTACAAACATTTAAGTGGGAAATTCAACTAGGTTCTTGTAGCGGGTCATTTCAGAGAGCTTTGTAACCGGTGGAGGTATTTTTAACCCTACACCACACTTGACATCATTTCTGCAACCGGTGACATATTTGTCTCTATTGAGTTAATCTTCCAAAATATGAAATATATAAGAATACATGTGGTTCGATAGTCATTCTTGCAGACTATACCACCACTGGCCACCAATGTAAACAGAGGGGGGGTTGTTTCTTCTTTTCTATAATATTTGCTAAAGTTCACTGCTATCAATTAATCATCTACCGGTATTTGAATCCTTGATTGGTTGGGAGCTTTTAGTGGATTCGTTCATTCAAATGCACAGATTATCATCATTGTAACCTATTCTAGCAACTATAGTAACTACGAGCCAGGAACTTCAATGAAAAAATACTTTTAAAATTTAACCTCAGGTTTATTGAACTCATTAACGAATCAATAGAAATCATGTCAAATTTTCCAGAGTTACTCAGTAACTGATTCATGAAAAGAAGGTATATACCAATTAATTCAATCTATACATTTTGGGAACCTGCTAACTTGCTGCATTTGAATTTGGGCCTCGGTCATTCTATGAAACTAAATTTAGAGCTTAATAAGAAAAACAACAAAAGTTCGGCACTCACCATTTTAACAATATTCAAACTTGGACTCTTCAGAAACACTCACATATGCTTTAATAAAACTCACTATACTTGAAATCACATGTACAAATAATTTTCTGATTCTACTCCTACTAACCATATAAAATTTGGTTTCCTATTCCACTAGATAAAAATTACTGAAAACTTAACAATTTGTCCCTCTGAATGGGGAATGGGCCCATTCAGAGGACCGAGGCTCGCACGCACCGTTACATGTTTTTCCCAGTTACATCTCAATTCAAACTGTGGCCTTTTCACTGAAAATTATTCCCCCTCCACGAGCGTTGAGCATAACTTCCAGTGGAGAAGCCAAAGCTGCAAAAAGGTCAATGCTCGTACAATTTTCAAATACAGTGGCTTTCTCGACATGGAATTGAAACTGCACTTGGAAAATGCACGAAAATTGCTTTAATTTTGACAACTAAGCAACAAGTTAGCAAATTCCAACAAGACAGAGTCAATTCTCACACTGAAAACGCAGGGTTCAACATACAGTTAGAATCAAAGTTCATTTCAGTTCAAAAACCTGAAAAACAATATAAGAAACACAAAACTACAATAATACCCTCTCAATATCACACTATTACAGCTTAATTCATAAGACTCTTTTTTGTTGCTTCATAACATTTTTATGTATAATACAGGAATTGACAATTGGTTCGCAATTCTCCATATTTGGATCTTTGGCGATTCAGGTAACTGTATGTTAGGACTGGTCGCTTATAAAGAGTATCCCTCTTTGTATTGAGGTGGCCGTATACTTAAAGAGTAAATTTTCCTTGTTAGTTTTCATACTATAGAGTGGCCCTGTATTTCAACCTTGCCCAGCAGTTTTGGACTAGCTGTAATTCCTAGTAGGAAAATTCGAAACCTTTTCCTAGAGAACTCAGGACCAGCTCGAGTTTGTCCCAGTTGAAGTCAGCAGACTGCAACATCCTTTCTCTTTCTTTCTCTTAATTTTTCCTACTCTGAAATCCAACCAGCTCTCAGGTACAGCTTAAGAACTCCCTTGTTGAAGTCCTCAGACTGTGACATCCTTTCTCATACTTTCTCTTAATTTTTCCTACTCTTAAATCCTTCCAGCTCTCAGGTACAGCTTGGAAACTTCCTTGTTGAAGTCCTCAGAGTGAGACATCCTTTCTCATACTCTCTCCTAATTTTCCCTGTTGAATAAGGATCTCAGTTCCAGACTAGAGATCGACCCCGTCGCGGTCCTCAGACTATCAAGAGGTTTGGGAAACCCCGTTTGAATCAGGATCTCAGTTCCAGATTGGAGATCGACCCCATTGCGGTCCTCAGACCAGCGAGAGGTTTGGGAAACCCCGTTTTTCATCAGGATCTCAGTTCCAGACTGGAGATCGACCCCGTCGTGGTCCTTAGACCAACAAGAAGTTTAGGACAATCCTTTTCTATCCTCTCATGATAGTCAACATACTGACTAATAATTTGGAAGCGTTTCGGACGATTGAGAGTGATTCCTCCTATTTCTTTAAGGGCTGTCCCAGATTAGCCCTTAATAATGGGCACACAGTTGCCAGACTAGCACGGAAATCCTGTTTAGAAGTTTTAGTAATAACCGGCACGCAGATGCTAGACTAGTGTGGAAATCCTGTTCAACAGTTTCAGAATTGCTGAAGATCCTTTTGCAGCTACAGGCTTGCGATTCAAAAATCTCATACCTGAAACCCTTAATCCCCCCGTAGTTGAAATTTATACTCAGTATTTAGCTAGCAGGTCCAGCTTGCTAAGAGCTAGATTGCAATTCTCAGATTGTAAATTATTGAACAAGCTCCTATTAGTTATAGGGAAGACTAACTCCATTTATAAATCTCCATCTCCCAGACCCAATAAAATATTCTCCATACCTCAAACTCCATCCTCTGTACCCTCTACCTTATACCACATACACTTTTCCAATAATATTAATTCAATACTGGATGCGCAGATCCAGTCTGCACACCAACAGCTCGCAGTTAAAATTTCTGAAAATCCTAACATAATTCCATATTTTCCTTATTAAACTCCGCCTTAACTTAAATTCTTCTTCCTATATTGTTTATTCCAGACTTGCAGATACAACTTTGCTCTCCGTCAAATCTCAGTTAGTTCAGATTGCGTACTCCTTAACAAATTCTGAATTATTGAATACCACTAACATCTCCATAGTTCTGCCATACCTTTACCCCATAGCTCTCACTCTCAATCCTATAGTAAAACCTCTTCACGGGCTAGCAGATCCAGTCTGCCCACCATCAACTTGCAGTTGGTTCAGATTGTGTACCACCTTTATAAATATAATTATTCATAGGGATCTGATATCCAGATCCATCTCCTTGGTTAAGGTTACCTCAACTTCCTTAACACCCAACCTGAATTCCAAGAGCTGAGGGCCGAATCGGCCATCAATGGCATGAGCACACACTCTTTCCTCCAAGTTGAATACCTCCCGACAGAAATGGAGGGTAAAGAATCAGGATAGGGGAAGAAGTGTAGGTCCGGTATCTCCACCAGTCACTATCGACACTGACTCCAACCAGTATTCGGCTGTAGCTAGTCCACATCATAGCAATACTATGCAAATATTAGATAACCTAGGGGGTGGAATAGGTGTATCTAATAACGGGAACGCGCCACCTTAGTCCTCCGACACACCCAGAACCTGACAGGAGTGGACAGCGACTATCTCATCCATCGACACCGTACGCCAGCGACAGGGAAAGACTGTTTTGAAAGAGTCTCGAATTGGCGTGTGCGTTAGGCGCCAAAACCGGACACTTTTACATTCGTACAGACACGACAAAGTCAGACACATCGAATCTCTGACACTTCCAAAAGGTATACTTCTTGGACGGACTGTACTACGCAGAGCTGTCTGGGTTTTCAAACAATGGTTATTGTTCTGATGGATCCCCACATGTAGGCTATTCTTAACAAGACCATTGACAATTTATTTCTGAAACCTATCACTCTTTTCTATCCCTCTTCGTAGTAATATCAGGCGATGACTTATCTTGTAACTGTATAATTCGTTATATAAATCATTCCTATTCTGTGCAGTTGTCTCTCTTTTCTGCAGTTATTTGGAGCTTGAATAATATAACTATTAGTAAATTTCTTGACACAAAACAAAAATAACTTCACTTAATAGTTCAATAGTCAAGATTAGTGAGTACACTGAAACTTCTCGATAACTCTATAATTCGTAGTTTTGCCATCAAAAACACTGTAACTAGTATTCCTATAACGATAAATACACTAGTATGCCATAGTAACTGATAACTCCGCTGAATTCAGCTGATTAATATACGAAACTTACATCAACTCGCTTTCTTTAATGTCTGTCTGCCTGTCTAGGTATTGTTTGTTTTCAACATAGCCCACCCACATGTATTAGTTAATACAACTTGTGATAGCAATACATTTAACGTTATAGTAATTGGTATTATTAGTTTAGGGATTTTGAATTCTGATTGTGAATTATTCACCCATACGGAGTGAACTTTAAAGTTCTATGGATTCAAATATAATAATATAACTAGAGACACCCTTGGTTGAAGAACTCGCTCATGAACGGTTGTATTGATCTCTGAAATCTTTTACAAGTATGTCAAATTAATATTTAACAATATTTTCTAATATCCATTCATACAGGCTATATCATGAATTAATTATGGGATCAGTATCCATGATATATTTTTTCGTATTTTATTTTATCAGCCTCGATATTGCAGAGCTTGATATATAATTCGTCAGCCTCCAAAATTCGTATTAAATGCTTGGTCCCGTAAGCTACAAATTATAGTGGTTCTACTGTGTTGAATGTAGTCTACTGGGGGGTTAATATACTCGAACATTGAAAATTTTGAATATAATAAAATTTTTCAGTATTGTTTTTCATTTCGAATGTCATTTTCAATACTGGAAGATATACAGTTATAATTTCTCAAAAAAGCGGGAAAATGTTATTTTTTCATGATAATATTTTGATGATTGATTTTTCTACGTTTCAACGACGGGATTTGCTTTTATCAGTATATGTACGTTGGCATGTTTGTAGATTAGCTTTTGATGATTACAGCTTGGCACTGCTCTCGGTTTCATTCATAACAGGTAATATTGTCATCGTCAATACACGCCAATCAGTCATTGGCCGATCAACACTTACCGATTTCTCGTCACGGTACCGGTTTCTTTTTTCCGATGTCCGAAGGGCTAATTGGGGTGACATATTGACAATGAGATCTGCTAAACAATGAGATCTTATAAACTTTATAACTACTGTACAAGCTCTACTGTTCACAGAACTACTAGCTACAAGTATTCAACTACAGAAGTCGGAAATAGACATTTCATTTTACTTATGGTAGACACCCACCCTTATCTATCTACTTCATGTCTATGAATATAACAATATCAAAGGATAGAGTTGAAAGTACAAAGGCATAGAGATGGAAATTTAGAAGTAAATGATTTTTTATAATTCAATTGCCCAGGTGTATTAAAACTGACTACTTTAGCATTTACCTGATTACCGCAATCATTATGTTACAATGTTATTTTCAAATTTGCGTTGCGTTGCTGACACTCGGCTGCTCTCTGCAACTATTTTCTCGAATCATGCAATAACTTTAAAACATGATGTCAACAAACTTGGTGACTCAACACATCTGTCTCGTTTTCAACTGACAATGGCAAACTCTCTCGATCAGCTGTTTTCAACTGACGATGAAAAACTCTCTTGGTCAACTGTATTCAACTGACGACGGAAAACTCTCTCAGTCAGCTGCTACTCGGTTGATGAATATTATTACCTGATCATTTTTAAGTTCTCTCAGTGAGTCATCCTAAACATGAGTCCTAATTAAAATGATGATTTTCGTATCACAAACTCACTATATTTCAAACTATATACTATGTTTAAAACTTAATCAAAATCGTTAAAGCCGTTTTCGATTTCCATCAGGCATACTGACAAACAAACTAACAAACAGAAATGGAATACGATGGTAAATACGTCTATAGTAACATCCATATGAGAACGTCTGTTATAGTAGACTGCATAAAACTAATCCGATGTTAGTTGGAAGAGCTGAGTACCTCCTCACCCCTTACCATAAACTTTGCCAATTCTTCAGGTGTACTGTATTATGAAAATATGAATTCTTACTTATAATCAGCTGCGGACGAAGTTGATCAAATCTTATTTGGCAGCGTTGCATTTACCCTCATGAGACTATTTTCATACGGTCTTGTATATTTAAAATAATGTATAATATAGTGAACAACCAATTCATTTTCAAAGTAATTTATTATAATATATATGGGATGAAAAATAATTGAGAGATTATAGACTACCTAAAACAACTTGGACAACAAAATAAATAACTTAGAATATATTCTTTTAAATTGGTGCAAGTTCCACATCATCCGCCTCTTGCACAACGGCGGTATCACCAATCCTAAAACTCGCAGCCGAGGACCAACTGCTAGAATAAAATAATAATAATAATAATAAGAATAATAATAATAATAATAATAATAATAATAATAATAATAATAATAATAATAATAATAATAATAATAATATAATAATAATAATAATAATAATAATAATAATAATAATAACGAATTAGAATATCCAATGAATTATTATTATTATTATTATAAAAATGTATAACAAATTCCGGCCCGGGCAAGATATGTTTCTCATACCACTCCCGTGTTTCGGTTGGAAACGTTAAACTGCCAGTCCCAGCTGCCTGGAAACAGTCGTTAGGTCATGTCAGAGGCCTTGAAATTGATCAGTCATAAGGGGGACAGTGAAAAGGGGGTCCTAAGCCCCCCTCAAGGATCAGATAAATAATGAAAATGCGGGTCTATCTACACGAATCCTTAGAGTCTCATGAAAATTTAATACTTTTTTTTAACAGCAGTAGTATAGTTCCTTCTACAGTATAAACAATGTAACAAAATTGCCTTGAAAGTATGGGTACAGAGTAATAAAGAATATATTTTTCTCTGTGGTATAGGTTGAATACAGAATGGGTACACTTATTGATCAGAGCTCAATAAGTGAGTTATTGAATAAATTCCAATGTGAGAATTAACAAGTTGCAAGATGTCACAGTGAAAGCAAGACAAAGGGCACAATCAGACAATCAAATGTATGTAAAGAGTTGTTGAGAATTATGGGAACAGCTTGATGTATCTTTAGCTTTCTAACTAAAAGTTATTTTCCAATAAGAATATTTTCCCCAATGAAATTGTCATTGTAACAGAAAAATTTATCTTTTTCCATGATTTTTAAGAAATCTGTTTTAGTGTATTCCTACTTTGGGGCCTCTCTGTAGACCTAAATTTCTAATAAATATTTCATGATTGAATTTAATAAGTAATAATGCATAATATGTCTGTATTGATACTTCAACCACATTTTTATAAAACTGGAAAAAAATGAAGCATATAATAACATCTTCGAATGTAACGTTTATGGGGAAAAACCCAGGTCCCTCTATCCTTTGGGGGTATTCCTCCCCCCCCCAATACCTCTTGGTTTTTGCCCCTCCCCCTCCCTAGCAGTTTGGTGAAATGGCGCCACTAAAGTTGAATGAAATCAACTTCAATTATTGTATGGTAATTGTATGGCAAGATTACGATACTTATGAGCTCTACTTAGAAATGGATGGTGAAACAAGATAATTGAACTGGAATGTAATAAACTGTGATATTTTTATAATCATATAAAAGAAATTAAGCCATACATTACAATCATTGAGAGAAAAACTAATAAGATGCTTATATTATCTTCTCAAATCTTGATACATTAACAATACACTACCGGTAATTCACGAGTAAATACTGATGGGGTCGATTTCAATGAACAAATTATTTAAATGAAATGGTTTATTTAATTATTTAAACGATTTAAATGAAATGGTTGTTTACTTCTAAATGTCTATACTTGAGCATTCTGTTAATATCGAACAGAGCTCACTTTCACGGGGTTTTCTCAGATGATGCAGCAATCACTGAGGAATCTCCAGCACAGATTTCAATAATCCAGGAGAGAGTCATCTAAAATTAAAACTATTAGTGCAATATTGCTAAATTATTATTGCCAATTAATAGTGTTTTCCAGAAAATTACTAATCCCATAAATGTCTGTTAATTAAATGATAAGTTCTGTTATGGAGTTCCAAATATTATAATATTTTCGCATTCCCATCTTTCTTTTTTCATATTTTAAATCGCTTCATTTGGGTCACTCGTTGTTTAGTCGAATATAGTATTTAATAGTATTAAATACTCTGGCAAGTTCACTTCTGGGTCACTCGTTGTTTAGTCGAATATAGTATTTAATAGTATTTAATACACTGGCAAGTCTCAAACAAAAGGAGACATGTCGAGATGCCTTCCGTCATCTCGGCATCATGACGGTGACCAACATCTACAATATCATGGAAGTCATCACCCATGTTAGCCGACTAAATCTCCAAAGAGGCACAGATGTTCATAAATACGTCACTCGGCAGGCAGACAACTATGTACTCCCAAGGCACAGGACTGCAATCTTCGAAGAGAAACCTTCATACGTGGGCAGAAAACTGTGGAATCATCTACCGGAGAAGATAAAGAGGCTGGATTGTGTGACATTGAAAAAAAGAATTAGTGAGTTTCTCAAAGGAAGGCCCATGTACGAACTATGTGAATTTCTTGAAACAGGAGACAGACTGGCAGTGAACAAAAATATAATTGTGAATACAAACAATTCAAACATATTTAATTATATATATATATATATTTTTATTCTTGACAACAATTGCTATTCTTGAAGAATATGTAATAAAGAATTTTGACTATTGACTATTATTCAGGTATATAGCTATCACATAAATCTCTCTTAGCAGCGACTACATAAACGCTTAACATAGGTTGCTAGGGAACGATAATAATAAGAATGTGATGAATAATCTATCCTGTTCTAGGCGAGCAATATTTCTGTATCACAGATATCCAAAAACTTCAACACTAAAATGTGAATATCTTTGAAACGGTGGTTTGATACATTGATGAGCGATTTCCACCATTCATTGTCTCTTGAAATTCTTTATTTGAATCTTGTATTAAACCTTTCTAAAGAAAATGTTTAATCCTATGTGGCGGAACGAAGATGGCAGACCTAAATCATGAAGCTACCTACAGAATTTTTTTTAATTTGAATATGAATCCCAGTGGAGCCCACTGTCAAATTATCTTGGGAAAAGGAACATCAAACTGTTTTCCTATTAATATTACGCTGTAGGCCTACGTGAATCCATAGAACTTCATAGGTTTCTCCGTATGGGTAGATGATTCAGAATCAAAATTCAAAGTTTGTCAAATTAATAATACCAACGACATAGCAACTGCCATCACAATTTGTATCATTAATATTACGCGTATGCTACTGAAAGATAATAGTCAGGCAGACACTCAGGAGCAAGTTATTTTGTCTCATGTAGTACTTTCAATGTTACTTTTATATCCTGAAAAAGGACGAAGAAGTGAGTAAAATATTTTGTTGTTCAACGAACTTGATCTGTAAAAAGGTTCGAAGAGTGCGTGTTCAAAATTTGAAGCTGATCGATCAACTCTTTCTGAAGTTATTGTAGTGCATTCAAACAAACAAGCAAACCCACAGACTGGCAACAACTTTGAACTTGAGTAAAAAGTAAGAACTTGCTAGCTCTCGTTCAACAAATATTATTGAGAGAACAACGGGCGGTATTATCAAGTTGGGAGCACATAACTTGAAGGAGTCAAATTATTTCAGTGTAGGGGATTGAGTATTTTACAAGAGAGTGTGTTTCTGAGGGATATAGGCCTATAGTGAGAAAGTGAGGATTCAATTGAATTGCAGTTTTAGTTTTTTTGCACGGCCGGCCCTCTCTCACATTCAACCATCAAACTTTCCAGTACGATGCTACATTAACTATATTATACAATGCTACTCAGTGGAATGAGGGAATTCACAATATTACAAGCAAGAGTTGATAGTAATGAATATTATTGACACAAAAAAAATTACAAATCTGGGCATGGGAAAGTCAAATTCAAGATAGGTTGAAGATAATATGTCTGCAGCATTCTATGAAATAATAACAAAACCCTGAGGGGTTTTGAAGAAAGGAGAACATTAGCACACAACCGGGTAAGAGAGAGAGAGTGTGTGTGTGTGAGACAGAGTGAGAGCGAGAGCGAAAGGCACAGGAGTGATAGAGAGAGGGTAAGGGAGGGGGTGAGTGAGAGTGAGGGGGAGACCGAGAGGGAGAATGAGAGAGTAAGCAATATAACTAAAATAATAAGGTTGAGATAAGAGACAATGTCACGCAGGAGTATTGTCTAACGGTGGTGACACACACACTTCTACAGTCACTCTAAGTTATAAACAGAATATTTCAAAGAAAGTACAGTCTGTGCCAAAATTGAAACCAGTTTACTTCCAAGCTATTCTGACATAGGCGTCAAAAGCAGATAGCGACAACCAGAGACTGTTTTCCAGGTAGAGAAATTAGTCACGGACTCGCCCCGCCAAAACAAGACACTTCTTTTTCAGCACAAGAACGACAAAACTAGCCACCGCCAAAACAGGACTGATTTTTAGTGCTAGGATGGATGTGTCTGACTTTGACGGTGGTGTATCTTGACATCGCCCCCTAATAACAGATACAAATGGAAAAAGAGAAAGAATCATAAAAATAATATGAACTTATGCAATAATAAATAATATGAACAACAAAAATATCACTTACCATAATTCAAAAATGAAATATACAAAGATTTCAAATACTTATGGAAGAATTTAAAATAAAACAAATTGAGAATTCAAAATTTCAAAACTTATAAAAATTAAAGAACATAATAGCAAATAATGAACAGAAATTTTATCAATAGAATGAATAACATTTGTAGCTGAACAATGTCCTAAACCATGTGCACATCCACACTGATACAACAACTATTTATTTGATCAGATCATGCTTACACAAGATTTAATTTTCATATTATGCTTCCTGGAATTCAGCTCAAGAAAACCAAAAGACATCTGGGCGCCCAGACAAGCTGTTATAAGTTCTTTGCATCCTATTTTATAGTGCATGAAAATTGCATTCAATGAGGCATGCGATACATAGTCTACACCGCTGCTGATTTTTTATCAAGTTATATTGAGATATTGAATTGCATGCATCATGGCATGCGACTTATAGTCCACTTGACAGCTGATTTATGATGAATAATTCTATGGTCTGAATTTTACTCTAATATTGGCATATGCTATGAAGGAGGCTCCTTTTTTTTAATATCATCCTTGAATTGCCAAATTTACAAAAACCTTGTATATACATTGACGTGCAATTTAAAATGGAACATACCTGTCAATTTCCATGCAAATCTATTACTGTGTTTCATGGTAAAAGCTTATACATATGAACATTTGAACATTAAAACATTTGAGAAATGGAAGAGCGGGCATTCAATTCAAGTTGTTTTTTTTTAAACATGCAATGTAGAGAATATTACAATGATTATTTACAATTGTGAATAGATAATTATTCAAAGTACATTATTCACATCATATGGCCTTACTCTAATTATTCACAACATATTATCTTATTCTAATTATTTACAACAAATTATCTCACTCTAATTATTTACAACATATGATCTTACTTCAATTATTTACAACATATGATCTTACTTTAGTATGTTCTCTTGTCTTATGAAAGATGGGTGAGAAAAACCAAGCCATTTAACACGGAGTTTATCCTTATCCCGTCTCAATATTTCTTCTATCAAATAATAAACTTCTCTTTTCAATTCATTCAATTGTGTTTTTTTCTTATTTCTTCTTGATAAAAACTACCCTGTATTATCTCACCACTAAGATCTTCTAATGAGTAAGTGATAGGTCTTGTAGGATGTATGCTCATAATTCGGAAATATTCGGGTGACCAATTCATTAGATATTTTTTATCAAATATCTGTTTCTTTTTAGAAATTCTCACAATGTCACCTAGCTTATATTTTGGTTTCAAAATTCAAATCGTATATTGAAGGCAGAGTTTAGTGATTCTGAAATGCATTTACAATGTTTTTTAGTTACATCTTCAGGTCGCATTCCAATGGAACTGGGTACTGTATTGTTATAATCATCTACAACATTTTGCAAGTTATTAAGCCAGTTTTTACTCCAGTGTTCAGGTAAAGATCGATATATTTTTGATTTGATTATATGATTAAATCTCTCAGCAATACTAGCCTTCTCATCAGTAAAAACATAATAATGTTCGATATTACACTTGTCTAACAAATCTTTCATACGATTATTGAAATTCTCCCTCCCACCATCTGTCTGGGGAAAACAAATATGTTTATTCTTACAAATAATGAGTTCAACTGCATTATAAACACTTTGTGCAGTCTTATTCTTTAAAGGTATACAATAAGCATACTTGGTAAAACAATTAATAACAACTAAAATAAAATGATATACTTTTTTGAATTTGGATAAGCTACCCATCTCAATCAGATCAGATTGAAATAAATCGTTCTCATTCTTCAACTCATATCTGCGTGTGGGGTGATTCACACATGCAGCAGAGTGAAGCTCTGCTGCTAATTTTGCTCTAATATTATTCATTTTTTTTGTGTGAAGACACAGTTAAAACAGAATACGATGTGTTGGTCACTACACTGTGACACACACACTGATCTGTGCAATCAGTTTGCTATTCTGTAGTGACCGAATGGTGAAGAATCGGTTCCATTCTCTACAATAAAGCACTTATCGTCGAGTGAACTTGGAAACACTCTATCAGATTCAATATGGTACATGTTATGATTGAAAGATCACATCATATTACATTTTTCTATATGTTGACACCATTCAATCAAACATTTCTTATACAAGTTAAAACTAAGTTTTCTACTTTTTACATGACTCTTCACACCTGTTGCTACACACTAATTTACAGTTTCAGACTTCTCATCATTCACAAGAAATGAATACATCTCAGCCCAAAGCCCAACAAAGGATAAAATGGGAAGTGATCCTGTCTGATCTTTAAATTTTCCTACAACCTTATTACTCTCATCGGAAAAGCATTCCTGCTCAACTGGATAGTTTAAAGTGTCAAACAGTTCCAAGTTATCTCTTATCAGCTGGTACAAATCAGGTTTTTCATATGGTACACATCAGCAATAAAAGGAAACTGTCTGTGTCGGTCATACAAAGCTGGATGCATTGCCATGGTATGATTTTTTGCAATTTACCGTAGAAAAAAAACATACATGTACAGTTCGACATGGATTTGAAAAAAGAGATTTCAAATTTATTTTTTGCAGCTTGCCTATTACGTGTATCGAACTCAATGTAGTTCCTCAACCAAGGTGATTGGGAAAAGCTAATGACGTGATATACCTTTGTCAATTGTAGATCAAGAAGAAGGTACAGCTTCAAATTCAGGTAATGAACTATGTACCTCTCTTGATCAAAAAGTGTGTTCATGAGCTTTTTAGTCAGAGTTTGACCGCTCTCATTGGTTTGGTACGTGGAGAATGATTTGCTAGGTGGGATTTGGTGAATTGTGGCGAGGGGGAAATTTGAATGCATATCATGCGATTCCCTGGGGTACTTGAGATCACATTCAATAACATAACCCATTTAAGAATCACTCTCCAAAGTTTTAAAGTCGAGCACACTTATTTCTTCCTCTGAGAGGAATTTGAAATTTCCATATGGTAAGAATTGTAGCATGCTCTGAGAATAAAGACTGTATCAATAAACAATAAATAGTTACTTGGTTTTGTGGGGTTATATGTGTCAGGGATATGTTTGTTATTGGCTTTGCAATAATGCTTGCCAATAGACAAAACACCGCCATGCATTCCCGATTCAAACATTAGATGAATATCAGGATCACTGATCAATTCAAGTTCAACCTTGGTGTACTTTAACATATAATTCCAAGTGAAATGAGCGGGTGAAAGAGAATGAGTCACATTGAGGCCATTTGAACTAAAAAGCATTGACCTCATTTCTTTGAAAACTTCAACTAATAGCATGACATCTAGGCACAGATAGAAATCATGATATTCGCCGAAAGATTTCAACTTGACTGTTGAGAACACTCTTTGTGCGTGCTCATATTCTTTGGGGGTGAGGGGTGTATCATTTGGGTCTATCGGTGGGAGAGAAGTCTCTGCGAATTTTTCAGGAGCGGATATGTACAAAAGTAGTGAGAGTTCTGCACAAGACCAATAGGTGATGAGGGGTGTGGCCTAAAGCCCTAGTGTTGGCCATTTTGACCACACCCCCTGGCTTCCTATTGGTTGGGGGCATGTCCAAAATATCGGATTTTGCCCCCACCAATAGGCCCCATCAATAGGAAGGCACGGCCATTTTGTTCCTCTTCTTTGTTGACCATCAGCAGGTGCACCTGTCATCAATAGGCAGAGGCCCCCCACCAATGGGAAGGCACAATGCCATTTTGTCCCCCTTCTTTGTTGACCAGCAGGTGCACTTGTCACACCTTTAACACCTGCTTGGGCCAGGCTTGCCAACAGCTAGCATAAAAAATTCCCAACATTCATATATTTCAAATCTCAGATATCTCAGATATTTTAAATCTCAGATATCTCAGATATATTAAATCTCTGATATCTCAGAAATTATTAAACCACAAAACTCGCAATTTCAAATACTGGTGGCAAAACACGCAATTTCAACTACTGGTGGCAAAACTCGCAGCTACTACTACTAGCTTGCTTTTTTTTCATTATTTAAATCACTACTACAACTACTACTAGTCATCTACTTCCCAGTCATATTTCTTTCTTTTTGTATCATTTGCTGCTGGTGGTCTCCTACCACTGAACATTCTTTTCAGAAACAACTCTTGTACCTGGTCAGAATCCAAATTATGCTGTCCAGCTTCACTCATGTCAAAGATGAACCTCTTTTTGACATATTGTGCAATCAAATAGTATGAAAAGTTGAACAACTGTTCATGTAAATAATTCTGAAAATCCTTACCCTTCATAATCATATGCATAATGTCAACTTTTAATTTGTCACCTGGTGCTAAATGTTAACCATCAATATGCTTTTGCATGTCTACAGACATACCATTAATTGCAGTTTGTATTTCGAGTACCTTCTGATTAAACTCTTGCTTGTTAATATAGTTATTTTCAGTTTGTGTGAGTAGACTCTCTTTTAAATCTGACAATTTCCTATCTAGCAAATCTGTATCAACATGTTTCAAACTGTTGTTCTTACTTTGTTGTTCACATAATGATTTCAATTCATCTTATTTTTGATCAAACAACGACCTACTAACATACTCTACCTCAATTTCATCACTAATTGATTTTGATTGGGTTTTTAATTGTAAATCAAAATTCTGTTTTTGCTGTGCTATTTCCTTCAATATATCAGACATTGTATGTAATTTACTTCCAAACACTTTCTTTGTAATTACATCAGCCTGTAGTTTTTGGAATATATTAGTTGATATTGCAAGTAATTTGCTGTCTAGATATTTTCTATCTACTAATGATGAATCAGACAGCAGTTTATTGAATATATTTGTTGAAATTTCCTGTAATTTACTGTCCAAGTATTGTCTGTTAACCAACAATGGATCAGACTGTAATTTAGTAAATATATTTGATGATATTTCAAGTAGTTTACTGACTAAATATTCTCTACTTGCCACTAACGATGACAATGTTGATTCACAACCACTGTTTACAGCTGCTGCTGCTGCTGCTGCTGCTGTATGATTACTATTAAACACATGATGTGTTCGACCAAAGCGATCTATTGTATCACATCGATCTACTACTCACAGTACTACTTGTCATCTCTGTCAAGTGTTAAAAACTTACTAGCTACTGCTGCTGCTGCTGCCACCACCTAATATAATACCACTTTCTTTGAGTTCTTCAATGATTGAAGCTATTTCAACAGTATGTGATCTATTTCCTGCCTGCTGTGATGAAATTAGAATATTTAATCTGTCAATCAGTTCATTTGAATCATCTCAATAGACATATTGTCGACTAGTAGATTCATTTCTTTTAAAACCCATACCACTAACAGCAGCAGCTGCATCACCAGCAATGTTCTTCCTCAATCTTTTCTTTGTTTTCCTACTTGCTGATGGGAATAAAGATTGAATAATTTGTGATTTGTAGCCTTTATTTCTTTGAACATAGCCATGACGATCTAAGTGAGCAGATGTAAGCTGTAGTATATTTTGATATTTTATCAAATCACGTTCGGTGTACATTTTCATGTCAGGCTGTTTTTTAAAGAGAAGTTCACACAAATCAACTGTTAAATGATATTATTATTATTATTATTATTATTATTATTATTATTATTATTATTGTCGATAATTAAATTAGCATTGTCAATAATAATTTCCTTTGTACCCATAAAGTATTCATTATCGACACTGTCATAACATATACCATAAGATATACATTTATTTAGTTTTTCCTTATGAAATTCGCATATATACTCATCAACGAAATCATTTTGTATTGTTGTCTTATTCAAGATATCACTAACATTAGATCTATTCAATCCTTTCCCCTCATCCTCCATTTTACCTTTTTCCTCCTCCTCCTCCTCTTCCTCCTCCTCCTCCTCCTCCTCCTCCTCCTCCTCCTCCACCTCATTGACCTCTGATTCTTCTTAAAGACTGCTCCTAGTGTCAGTCATCTGCTGCTGCTGCTGCTGATGTTGTTGTACAAGTGTATCTTTCAATTCTTTCAGTGGATTGACAATAATTTAATAATAATAATTTTAATTTCCATATTGAGAGTGATCGTTTGTGGGACCTGTTAGCTCGCCGGGGCTGGGGCGCTGTGCTTTCTCAGTCAGATACCAATCAAGCTGCAATCATTTTTTTTTGAAATAATTAAGGATTATTACAATTTAGCTAAAAAACCCCTTGCTGAGACAAATGCTAAACTGAGAAAGCTTAAGCCATGGATAACCCAGAGCTTAGTTTGTTCCATTAGAGAGAGAGATAGATTGCATAAGATTGCCAAGAAACAGCCCTTTAATCCTATACTGCAAAATCAATTTAAATCTTATAGGAATTATTTAAATAATCTGATCAAAATTACAAAAAATAACTATTTTAGAGTAAAAATGAATAATTCCAAAGGTGATCCAAAACAATTTTGGTGTACTGTTAATGAAATAACAGGTAAGAATAAAAAAAAGAACAATTCTCAATAGAGCAGTTCGTTAATATTCAGGTTGATACTGATGTTCATAAAACGGTTGCTAATGATTTTAACAACTATTTTTCTTCAATTGGCCAGAGACTAGCCAACCAAACCAAGATTAGTGGAACTCCAATAGCAGATGATAGGGACTATAGAATTGATAGAGAACTTTTGAATTTTCAAACCATTTCAGATGAGGTTATCCTGTCAAATATTCAACAACTTCGAGGTATGTCAGCCCCGGGCTATGATGGCATATGTGCTCGTTTTTTTAAAGAAAATATCGACCTGTTTCTGTCTCCTTAAAAGCATATTTATAATTTAAGTATAAGCACTGGTATTTTCCCAGACGTTTTCAAAGTGGCAAAGGTATTTCCACTCTACAAGGGAGGTATCAAGTCGGACCATAATAACTTCCGTCCTATTTCAATGTTGAGTGTTTTTTCCAAAATATTAGAGAAAATTATCAAGCACCAACTCACCTTATATGTGGAACAGAATGGCATTCTCTCTGAGCGACAGTTTGGATTCAGGACCAACAGATCTATATCTGAGGCATTATTCCAGTTGAACCAGGAACTGAACATGTCACTAAATCAAAATAAGAAAAATCTACTTGTGTTTCTAGACCTAGCAAAGGCCTTTGATACGGTGGATAGGCCCAGGCTTTTAAAAAAACTTAATCTTATAGGAATACAAGATAAAGCGTATAAATGGTTGGAATCATATTCGACCAATAGACAGCATCAGATGGTGCAAATAAATGGAGTAGAGAGCGACTTGAAGAGCATCCAATATGATGTGGTACAAGGAAGCACTCTGGGGCCGCTTTTATTCCTAATTTACATCAGCAATCTACCTAAACTGAATGTAACCGGAAGCCTGTACCTGTTTGCCAATGATACAGCCCTGCTGGTTTCTGGTGATACGAGAAAAGAGATGTGTGAAACTACTGTGAGTGACCTTGCAAAGTTGAAAAAATGGCTTGATCATAATACATTAACTCTGAATGTGAAAAAAACTAAATACATAGAAATTTCATTGAGAAACACTGTTGAAGACACAACTCAAAGTTTATTGTTACACTCTTGCAATGATTTGCAAAGCTCCACTTGTGGTTGTCCGTCGATAGAACCTGTGAGGTGCTACAAGTACTTGGGCGTAATGTTCGACGACAACCTCAATTGGTCAGCACATATTGCATACATCAGAAACATACATAACATATTAAATCAGAAGGAACTCAGGAACATATATTTTGCATATGTTCAGTCACTAATACAGGATGGTATAATCTCATGGGGTGGATGCTATAAAACTAATTTGGAACCTTTAAAAGTAGCACAGAAAGCTGTATTGAGAGTAGCATTGAAGAGAGACAGTAGATCCAACTCACATGACCTGTATATAGACTTCAATGTTTTGGATATCAGGCAATTATTTGTGAAAAATGCACTAATTTATATGTATAAGCACCATACTGATATTTTCATTAGAAATACCCACACATATCCCACCCGAACAGCTACAATTTCAGGAATAATAACACCTAGAATTAACAAAACATATTCATCCACAAACATTTATTACATAGTTCATATGCTCTTCAGGAATATTCCCAACAAACTCAGAGAATTCGATGCAGCATCTTTGGTAGTGTACAAAAAAATTGTGAATCTTTGGCTGAATGAAATAGGTAGGGATGGAACCGAAAATATCATTAGCTCAGTTTATAGGTTATAGGGTTTTATACCCAACTTATTCTAGATGAAGCAAGTAGGCTACTAACTAGTGGACGTTCTCAAGCTCCGGTAAATTCTATTTTTCAATAAGATAAACTAAATTTCAAATCTCTTTATTTCTTTACTATCCTTACCTGTTAAGTTCTCATACAAGTTTCATCTTAATCATTTGATCCAGATTCACCCTTACTCACAGGCAATAGCCTCCCACACAGCACAAAAAGTTTAAAAAACGTTTAATAAATGTTTAAAATGTATAAATCCGATAAACGTTATGGAAACAACGTTTAATAAACGTTAGAAAAGTTTACTAAAATAAACGTTTACTCTATAAACGTTTAATAAATGTCTAGAATGTATAATGCTGATAAACGTTATGAAAACAACGTTTGATAAACGTTAGAAATGTTTACTAAAAGAAACATTAGAAAGGTTGGTACAGTATGGAATTTTTACAGTACCTACCCAGTCAACTCACTAAGTGAAAATCAAACATTTTTTTCAGAAGGTGTCTCCTCCACCCCTCACCTTTGTAACTTAATCCCTAAGAATGTCTCAATTTAGGCTTTCTAACCAACAATTCTCAAGTGGAATTGAATTTCAACCCCTTTCTATCTTCTTCAAAAATCGTCTCCAACACACCGTTATCGAGATAAAAATAATGTTTTGCACCAATTAAGTCTGAAATTTTTGTAAGTTTTCCAAAAAAGTTCACTTCAGGCTTTTTGTTGATCAATTCGGGTTCAGAATTACAATTCAAACACTTTTTGTCTTTTTCGAAAATCGTCTACAACACACTGTTTACGATATAATTGACCTTTTGCGCTAAATCCAGAAGGACTTAAATAAGTTTTCCAAAGTGAAAGTTTTCCAATTATAAGAATAAATTTTCCAAATGTTTAAGTTTCCCAAAAAAGTCATAAAATTGTATTTCTGATCAACAATTCGGATGCAGAATTGAATTTCAAACACTTTTTGTCTCTTGCGAAAATCGTCTACAACGCACTGTTAATTATATAATAGACCTTTTGCACTAATTTTAATACAGATAGGGACTTGGAAATAAATTCGACTGATTTTCAAGTTTCCCAAAAATGTTCGAAAAAGCAGTCTTTTATGACTAATTCGGCTGTAGAAGTGAGTTTCCAGCACTTTTTTGGTATGCAAAAATCCCGTCAAACATGCCGTTGACGGGCTACTGACGTTTAAAATTTTAAATAATTTGTAATTATTGATAAAAAATTTTGAAAAAAATCAAAAAACATTTCTGTTTATATTATCAACATTGTCCTAGAATCTCAAATAATTCTAACCAAAATTGAATAAGTTATATCATTTTTTTATACTGGATTCCAGTTTATGCTTGAAAGAATGCCATTTATAAAATAACACACCAAGACTTTGAAATCATTTTCAAGTTTTCAATTCGAAATATGATAACCACTTTTATTATATTGATTCCAACAATATTTCAAGTGTCAATCACAAGCCACTTATGTGGCTTCACTTAATTATGCTTAATATTATGTCAATTATCCTAAAAACACGGAATCTATGAATTCTCCAATATTCAAATATCGCGCAAAATTGTATTCAAGCATGCGCAATGAAACTGCTCAACTCAAAGAAAATACCAAGTTACCAACGACCAACGGTAGCCTCGCATTTTTAAAGCTGTGAGTGACATCGTGGATGTGATGTGATCATCTATTTTTGTTATCTCTATCCATTGAATGATTGAAAGGTAAGTTAAACATTTACAAATTATTTATTATATTATGTATCCATGTACATGATACATGAAATTCAGATTGTTACCCTTTATAGTTTTCTTTGATTGTGTTAGGCAAGCATAAAATTAACCTATGCTGAAAACGTTACCTTGTGGTATAGTCTCTATTATTTATTTAAAAAGTTGAAAAAATAAGTCGTATTATATTACCATCTTTTATAATATATCATCTCATTTGATATATTGAAAACATGAAGAACCTAATATTATAACCTATAAACTTGAGTGTTGATAGGAAATGACAATGGGTAATACCAATACGGCAAGGCAGAACATCCAAAAGGATCTCTCTGCCAATGAAAGCCATCTATGAATAAATAAATAAATTTAATAGGCCTATATTTCATTCTCAAAAATAGACTATGCTTTGATTAGTAGTCATCATCTACAAACTTTCAAGCTAAACTTTACTAAACCAGCCTAACTTGGGCTAAGTTACCATACCAAAAACCTGCCTAGTTGGTTGTTGGTTGTTTTCAAAGTGGGCACATATGTTACTGAATTCTTATTCAATTTCTGACAAGAAATTTCTAAAATTATAATGCAGTACACACTTTTATTGCTAATTAGAAAAGAATAACTAAAATCCATCTTGAGTTACTCACATCACTGAGTTTAGTACCCATACCTAATTCAAAGATCTGTGAATTCTTGATTTATAGACTAGGTTAGGTAGGCAGTTCAAAATGATACTCTAAAAACAGAAATTTATTTTAAACTAAAAAAAAGGTTTGAACTTTAGCTTAAACTTATACTGTGTAAACGGGCCTTAGTAATAGGCTATATCAGTGTTATTCTATGTTATTTGAAATTGATTTATTTTTCTTCACTAGAATCTTCAATGAGTTGACTTGTTCCCACAATCTTCCCCAACTTTTCTACACAGATCAAGTTCTTAGCATGAGTAGGTATATTTATTATACAGAGTGAGTCATATGTATGGGAGCCCTTCAATAAGTTGGAGAATGTTGTAGTTTTAGATATAAAAAGGGTGTTTACTGGAACCACATGGTTTTAAAAAAGCCACAAATTCTAAATTTTGATCAAAAACTTTATTTTTTACACAATGTGTTCTACAAACTTTGAGAAAATTACAAGTTTCATGTTTGTAGAACACATTGTGTGAAAAAATAAAGTTTTTGTTCAAAATTTGAAAATTTGTGGCTTTTTAAAACCATGCGGTTCCCAGTGAACACCCTTTTTTGTAAATTTCAGGATTTACAATGTTATTCTACCTTTTGACATATTTATAACTGAATCCCAACCCCTCGTAAGGGGATGACTTAGGGATTGTATACAATGCGCTAGCACGTGCATCCGTCACTTGCGCCGCCACTTCTCTGCGCAGAACAACATTGTCTTCTGTTTGATATGATGAGAACAAGCTGTGAGGCGGCTGATCTTTTAACGGTGCAAGTGGAAAGTCATTATGTAAATCATGTAAATTAACAGGATACAACAGGTCTGCTTCGATTATATAGCCAATGTCTGCTTCATCATCAATACTTGTAAAATCGCCTAAAACTGTAATTTCATCTTGTGATAAAAATCTAAAATTTGATTGTGGTAGTTTGTATGCAATCATTGAATGAGCGTATTAGCTTGTACAATCAAGATACAACAGAAAAGTAGATTCAATAGCTGGATTATAATTACAACCCATAAATTTATTGTTAGCGACTGCGTGATGGTGGGGGATGACTGACAAGCCGCCACATAAACCAGTTTCTATAAGCATAAAAATCAGCATTGCTGATTAATTCCAAGTGTACTTTTGACAAAAATAACATTCCATTCAACAAAAAATGTGGTAACAAAACAAAGTAAGAAATGTCAAGCTTGTAAATCGAAAAAATACATTCCTAAAATTTTGAAAAATATCTGCCAGCAAAAACAATTGGTGAGAAGGTAGAGATCAAGATAATCGCCTAACGTTTCAATGTCAAAATCGTGCCATATTTTTTGTGCATAGTTGTAATCGCTTACTTGTAATGCTGTATTATTAAGACTACTGTAAAATGCCTCAATTGGTGGTAGTTGCTGTTCATCAAATTTGTCTGCATCTGTTATATATTCATAGGGGTGGACACCCTTGCGTAATAACAATTGTTGTTGTTTTTTTTTCATTGAATATGCTACACATTACTTTTAAATTTGTTTCAATGTTTTCTCTACCACTTGCAAGATTGGCAACAAGTGTCTGTAGACTTGAGCACAAAAATTGATAGCTATCAAGAAATCTTACTTGATCTACTGTAATTGTGAGGAATTATTCCAATGAGTTTGCAATACAATGAATTTTTTCCTTTGGTCCTGCTAAAGCCTTTACAATGAAATGACTGTCATATCTGCGAAAATTATGAAAAAAAACAGTTTAAGAATGACGGTGCTTTTGCATGCAATATGATGAATAGTCATATGCGAATGATGTCTGCATCGAATATTGTTGTCTTCAAATTTATTGTTGCACAAAAAACAGTTTTTACTAGTGTTAAAATCTAATAATTGTTGTTCATTTAGTTCAATCATTGGCACTTCGTGTTGCATATCAAAAGAACAGTTTTGTACTATGGCTATGATTTCATCTAGAAATTTTTCAACAATTTTCTCACCAACACTTGTAGCTCTATAGACGCATGGACCGTAAAATATTTCACTGAATTCATCTAAAATAATAAATGAGTAACTGCAAGCAACATGTTTTTGTGTTTTCCTTGTAAAGCTATTTCTTATTTCAGTTCCAAGCAAATCACCATCATCCACATCATCCACATCATCATCATTATTTGTTGGTACAATAAAACTTTCAAAATCAGCAAATGCAATGTATTTATTTTTCAAAGTGTACAAATAATTGCTAAACTTCAAAATTTCACCCTGTTTAGGCAGTATTGTTTTTTGTATAGCAAATGTTGAGCACAAATCCATGTGCTTGTCTAAATTTGCTTTTCTGTCACAATTTGCTTGTCTATTAGTTGTGAATTTATTGAAACAAAATGGGCAAATAAACACTTGTCCATTATGTCATGACAAGTGATGGCTCAGTAGTCTCAGTAGTCATGACAAACCATTATACCTTTGACGCATGTTTATCAGAACATAGTGCCATTTTTTCGGTGTTGTATCATTTGACAAGAGTAAAAGATTTATTTTGTCTCCGTGTTGTCTATAAATTGAACAATGGTACAGGAAAAACTTATTCTTACTTGAATCATGGGCAATCATTGTGATTGATATGTTCACATTTTGTAATTCAAATTTTTTAATGTCATGCACTGTGGTAGGAAACTTTATACCGGTCAAATTTAGTCTGTTTTCAAATTGTTTAAGATAATTAACAGTCATACTGCTACATCTAAAATGAAAATAGCTAAGTATGCTCCATAGAAAACATTTGCTATTGTTTCTGTTTTGTACATTTATAATGGCTTTTTTTGCTTTTATAAGAGCAGGTGTTTCAATATATGTGCTATTTCCGCCAGTTAAAGGATTATAACAAATAATATTTAAATCAAGGGAAATAATTCTAACAACATTCCATCCACTACCGTATCTTATAAATTTGTCAAATGTCAATTCTATTTTTTCCACACCTCCAATAAACTGATCTTGCAACTCATCTAAATGTTCATCAACATTAACTAACGCAGACATAAAACTATAGAATGATGCATTTGTTGTAGTTTCAATAATTTCCTGTTGTTGTTGATTGTTATCAATGTTTTTTGTAATAATTTTACAATATACAAACTTTTCATGCATTTAATATTCACTTTCTTTATTTCACACTACAGAGAGACTGTATAATAACATTGTGGCCATTTGTTCTCTCAGCATTTTGATTGCTGGCTAGCTTTTTCAAATCCACCAAACTTTTACCATAATTTAGCCTTCTCAAACAAATGGCCAAATTGTGATTATAGTCTCTTTATTCTATACTAAATAAGCCTCTCTGTTACATTTAGTTCATGTTCTATGCAGCTAGTGCTTCTACTAAAACAAAACCAATTTTTACTTTCCTTGCCCTATTACCATAGGTAAGGGAAGTATTGCTATCCAAAAAAAATTAAGGTACCCCAATTTATGAATTTCTCTATACGTTTCAAGGTTCCCTGAGTCCAAAAAAGTGGTTTTGGGTATTGGTATTTGTGTATGAGTGTCTGTGTACACGATATCTCATCTCCCAATAATTAATGGAATCGACTAGGTTAGGTAGGCAGTTCAAAATGATACTCTAAAAACAGAAATTTATTTTAAACTAAAAAAAAGGTTTGAACTTTAGCTTAAACTTATACTGTGTAAACGGGCCTTAGTAATAGGCTATATCAGTGTTATTCTATGTTATTTGAAATTGATTTATTTTTCTTCACTAGAATCTTCAATGAGTTGACTTGTTCCCACAATCTTCCCCAACTTTTCTACACAGATCAAGTTCTTAGCATGAGTAGGTATATTTATTATACAGAGTGAGTCATATGTATGGGAGCCCATCAATAAGTTGGAGAATGTTGTAGTTTTAGATATAAAAAGGGTGTTTACTGGAACCGCATGGTTTTAAAAAAGCCACAAATTCTAAATTTTGATCAAAAACTTTATTTTTTACACAATGTGTTCTACAAACTTTAAGAAAATTACAAGTTTCATGTTTGTAGAACACATTGTGTGAAAAAATAAAGTTTTTGTTCAAAATTTGAAAATTTGTGGCTTTTTAAAACCATGCGGTTCCCAGTGAACACCCTTTTTTGTAAATTTCAGGATTTACAATGTTATTCTACCTTTTGACATATTTATAACTGAATCCCAACCCCTCGTAAGGGGATGACTTAGGGATTGTATCTCGAATATTTTAAATGTAAACACCCATTGTGTGATACATCATTTTAAAGACCTCTTTAAAACAAGAAAGATGACATCAATAAAAATGCTCTATGATACTTTCATACAAAATGAATAGAGTATAGAGTATAACTACTAAATGAGTACTACTAAATGATACTAAATGAGTATAGAGTATCCTGAAAGTTACAGTAATATCCACAATAGTCTCCAAGTTATTCAAGGGTTCCCAATACATATGACTCAAACTGTATATATATTCATATATAATATCCCATCTCAAACTCATCTTAATCACATCTCTACTAACTTCAATCCCACTGAATTCTTCTTCTGGAAAAATATATATAAATTACATGGCAGTTTTCAATTTAAATATTATTGTTTTTCACAGTGTGTTATAAATTTTTGTTTTCAGGTGCAGTGTGGAACATCAAGTCTACTTCCAGTGCCCCAAATGAAGAAATCCATATAATAATCCAAAATTGGTTTTGATTCTCCAAAGACCATGATGGAGGTCGAGAAAAACGGAGAAATGATCCAGCAACCAATCACATGTAACTAGGCCAAGTGCCAATAAGTAAATTTTTAGAGAATCTCAAACATCCATAATCTTTTTTGTAATAATTTTACAATATACAAACTTTTCATGCATTTAATATTCACTTTCTTTATTTCACACTACAGAGAGACTGTATAATAACATTGTGGCCATTTGTTCTCTCAGCATTTTGATTGCTGGCTAGCTTTTTCAAATCCACCAAACTTTTACCATAATTTAGCCTTCTCAAACAAATGGCCAAATTGTGATTATAGTCTCTTTATTCTATACTAAATAAGCCTCTCTGTTACATTTAGTTCATGTTCTATGCAGCTAGTGCTTCTACTAAAACAAAACCAATTTTTACTTTCCTTGCCCTATTACCATAGGTAAGGGAAGTATTGCTATCCAAAAAAATTAAGGTACCCCAATTTATGAATTTCTCTATACGTTTCAAGGTTCCCTGAGTCCAAAAAAGTGGTTTTGGGTATTGGTATGTGTGTATGAGTGTCTGTGTACACGATATCTCATCTCCCAATAATTAACGGAATGACTTGAAATTTGGAACTTAAGATCTTTACAATATAAGGATCCGACACAAACTATTTCTATCAAATTTAATTCAAGATGATGACTAAAATGGCAAAAATGTTGTCAAAAACAGGGTTTTAGCGATTTTCTCGTGAACGTCTCTAACGATTCTGATCAAACTTATACCTAAAATAGACATTGTTAAGCTCTATCAACAGCCACAAGACCCATATCTGTGAAAATTTCAGGAGTTCCGCCTCATCTATGCAAAGTTTGATTTCAGATTCTCAATTATCAGGCTTCAGATACAATTATTTAAACAAAAATTTTCAAGTGGAAAAGATTGAGCATAAAAATCTACAATTAATGTTCAGTAACATTTTCTCATAACATTGAAAATAAGCTCGAAATTCGAAAAAATTTGATTATTCACTTGCAAACTGTTGGCAACTGTTGATTCTATATCTATCATTCACTATGAAGAGATAGCAGACATCATGTGTCTCCAGCGTTATTGTCCTGTCACCAGCTGGCTCAGATCTTTGAATAGTAGACTTGAGATGCGCGTGAACACTACCGTCTGGTTATCATTTTTCATAACGGCAAGGAAAGTTGTGTGAGTGCGCCACACCAGATTTTTTGAAATGTCAATACTGTATCTATTGCAATTTTTATTGGTATTCCAATTACAGTCAACATTTTTGTTTGAATGTATACATAACTTTTGTATATTCAGTTTTTAAAATTAAAAAGTGGTTGGATGTAGTGTGATAAGCAGTTTATAAAAGTGTTTTAGTGTAACATGGTAATGAAAAAATATTTATTTCGTATTTCATCATTCAATATAATATATAATAGTTTTAAGTTCTGTTTCTTACAGACATAAAATATTTTTGAGATTTTAGCTATACAATGGCAGAGTATATTAAATTACGATGGTAATTTGGTTGTAACCATCTCAGTTTTTTAAACAACTTTCATCATAATAACTTTTGTGGATCAAAATTGAAGTAATATGGTTTTTATTGTGTTTTTATTTCACCTTACCAATGTACCGCATTGCACGGTAATATTTCTGTTACATGAAATCATATGTAAATAAATGGAAATATGATTTCGTATTTTCATCTCTTTCCAAATGATTTTAGAAATATCATGTAATTAATAAGGTACCGGTTAAAAAGTATGACTAATTCAACGTCTGTTGATAGTTGAAAATAATGGTTACCACGATGTTTTTTCAACTATTATTCAACGTTGAAAATAATGTGGAAACGACGGACATTTTTTTGTGTGTTTCAACGTTAAGGTATTATGTGTTTCTAACTTTATTTCAACGTTTCTGTGCTACCTGGGAAAGAATCAAATGCTTAACTAATGGTTGATTATAATGTTCATCAAAACGTTTATTGAAATGTTGACTGTAATGTTTATCAAAACGTTGATATAATGTTTATCAAAACGTTGATATAATGTTTATCAAAACGTTGATATAATGTTTATCGAAACGTTGATATAATGTTTATCAAAACGTTGATATAACGTTTATTGAAAGTTGACTATAATGTTTATCAAAATGTTGATATAACGTTTATTGAAATGTTGAATACAACATTTAAATAAATGTTTATTAAACGTAAAGGTCAGTACCAAACTAAAGGTTGAATAAACGTTTAGAAAACGTTATGGCCAACAACATACAACGTTGTCTAAACGTTTCAAATGTTTAAGAGATAACGTTTATTAAACGTTTTATAAACATCAGTGTGCTGTGTGGGCCTATGTAAGGGTATTTCTCATTGCTGTCATATTCTGTATTTTGTACAATACAACAAATTGTTACTATTTTCACTATAGTCTTTATTATGCTATGCTTATGAATTTTATGTTATGTTGTAGTAGTACTGTATTTAATGTTGTGCTGTGCAATATACATAAATTTTGTAAAGTGTTGAAGAGAATAAATTTGATTTGATTTGATTTTGATTTGAATTGATTCTAATGATTTTTGTCCAATTGTATCATTCTCCCTAATCATACTAGTTAACAATCTATGCTTATGAATAATTGATTCACCCAAACCTTTTATCCTGTCAATCACTTTACTAGACTGACGATGATGACGACGTTGTTGGTGTGCATGTTGTCGTCCTCGTCTATTTTGTTTGTATTTTTTTCTCTTCGATTTAATCCTACGCATATTGCTAGTAGAGTATAGCTCTTTCATCTACACTGACTCAACAACAAATGATGAGAATTGACACATGTTAGTTGGTACTGCTGCTGCTGCTATACAAGCTTGGATCAATATACTTACCAAGACAATTACAATATTTACCAGCATCAGTTTTACACTCAGTAGAAATTTGAATAGAACTATGATTTCCGCTTTGCCATACATCTGAACATAGATTTCTAAATGCAACGAATGTCATATCAGATCCAACAAAATCTCTAAACACTAATTTCAAATTATGCATATCCATTTTAAATATAATAAGCATATTTGCATTGTCTCTAATATGATGTTTTGAAATTGCACCATAGCTTTGAATCAAATACACACAATCTATGTTTTTGTGTCTGCCCATTGTGAAAAAGTTATGTATTTGTGACACATGTGTAACATTCAAATCATCAAATATTATCAGTGAATGATTGTCAACATCATTTGGTTGTGGTATACTTTCAATGTTGTCAGATTTATAATATTTCAGACACTTGAGTTTTGAAAAAACAATATCCAATAACTCATACTTTTCCTGATACAATGACTTACTGAACAAGTATAAGTTTTTGAATTTCAATCCATTCTTATCTAATATCAAATTCAGCAGTACATTTGTCTTTCCACAATTTAATGCACCGCAAATTAGAATTCTAGCTGAACTTGGTAAAAATTCTCCATGCTTTTTTCTATCTAGACAAGCTTTGCCTGCTTGTTTTGAATCCACAATAAGATTATCAAAGTTAACTATTGCTATTGATGCTGCTGCTTCTGCTGGCAGCACCACCGCCAACATAATAACTACTATTTTTATCAACTCTTGCTGCTGCGCTTGCTGCATACACATGCACATCTGCACAACAACTTTACTGGTTAGGTTACTGCTATGTACTACAACTGGTTTGTGAATGAAGAAAACATAGACACAATGATCAGATGTACACACAGCTTTTATTAACACAAGATAAAAATAATAATAATTGACAAGACAATATCTGTCACGCACCAGCTAATAATTATTACAACGAATTCCATCTACTTGCAAAAGAATACAAATATTGACAGTGTTTCAGCTAATAATTATTACAACGAATTTCATCTACTTGCAAAAGAATACAAATATTGACAGTATTTCAGATAATAATTATTACAACGAATTTCACACACATACACTAATCGAGATTTGCCTTTGACATACAATTGTCTAAAATATAAATGAATATGCTTTCTTTATCATCATCATCAGCTAAATTAAACTTTGTTGATTTAATCTGTGAGTAAAGTATGTTCAGTGACATAGAAAATTGAGCACAAATACAAGTATCAACCACATCATATCCGTTTTGATTTGCTTCTTTCAAGAATACATTGTTATGGGAGCATATACTTGAATGAAACTTATCATCATCATCATCATCATCAACACATTCACTTGCTTGTGTGTTTTTTTTTCAAATAAGTTCACTAAAAAGCATTTTTCGATATCAGCACGTGTTACACACATTGCTTCTAGTGTACACAATAGATCTATAATTCTTGTAATAACACAAGACGAATCGTTACCATTCAGAAAAAACACAACAGTGGCGCTGCCTCTGTCATTATGTTTCTATCATATCTGAAACAATATAATTGATGATTACTGCTAGTGTTTGCTATTCTTTTGCACGTAGTTTCTGTACAGATGGAGTAATAATATCTGTCTTATCTACCCAGCTTGGCTTATCAAAACCTAACCATTTAACAAAACATTTATTCTTAGATTTTCGTATTATTTGTTCAACCAAATATGTATTTTGTTCAGACAGTGATAATTTCGTTTTCATCAATTGTTCACTATAGAATCGTCCTTGTATGATTTCATTCTTAAGATCACATATTACATAGGTTGGCAGTTGTGTAGGATAAACAGTTGTGGTGACCAATTTAATCTAAAACTTCTATCAAGAACCTGATGAAACTTACTTATTCGCACTATGTCACCTAATGCAAACTTTGCAGATAAACTGTACATAATTGCTTTTTATTCTTCTTCTTCTTCAATTGTAACATGATCAACTGTTTTTCATGACATTGTCTAACACTGGCATTTTGTGTAACATGACATTGTGTGACATTGAAGTACAATGTCTGGCAGAATGTTCAACCATTTTTGTGTGCCACTAGCAGTTAGTCGTTTATACAAAATTGTTTTCAATGTTCTATTCAATCTTTCTACAAAAGCTGCCTTATGTTCACAAAATACACTATAATGATTAATGTGTAATCTATCAAATAGTTGTTTAACATCTTTATTGTAAGATTCACAACCTAAATCGCTTTGTACATTTTTTATACCTTTATTTAACTGTAATATTTGCGCTAATTTTTGTACAACTTCTTTTCCTGTTTTGGTTTTTAATGGTTTAGCAAAAGCATAACGTGAAAAACAATTAATAGCAATTGAAACATAACGATAACCATTGTTTGCTTCAGCAAATTCTGGCATCTCTATTGAATCAATTTGAATGAGGTCTTTTATTCCTTTTAGTATATAATTATGTCTGTTAAATCTCCTTCTTGCTGGCCGATGTAATTCTTGTGCAATTTTCTGTTGCAAATCTGTCATCATAAATTGGTTTCGTTTCTTCTCCTTCTTCTTCTACTACTGCACATCGCATGCATGCGTTTTTCTAGAGTTCAGTCTCAGCTCAACACCACCACCACCTGCCAACAGCAATCCTTTTTCTTCTTCTTCTTCTTATTCTTTGTCACACAACACTGACCACTTGTTGCTTGTGATAACCTCTTTCTCTACACACAACAGCAGCTGCTGCTTGTTCTCCCATGATTCTATACTCTCTCACTGCTTTAACTCTAGCCGCCGCCACCACCATCTTCTTCTTCTTCTCTTCTTCTTCTTCTTCTCTTCTTCTCTCTTCTATTGAATAATGACCCCACGCTTTTGTTTCAATTCCATTTGATTCAATATATCTCTTTGTATCAAATGGTGATAATGCAATTTTTGCACATCTTATCTGATAAATATCATGGGAATAACTACGTAATTGTGAAAAGCATTTGTGTTGTATTGATCTATCTGTCAGACATTCCATATACATATCATACCTCAGTTTATTATCTATAACCGTTATTGCTACACCCTTAGCTGTATGTTTACTCATTATTTTAGAAGAACTACTTGCTGAATCCTAACTACAACAACTACTACTACTATTTATGCTGCTGATGCTGCTGCTGCTGCTGCTCAGAATATATTCAAAACTGTAAAGTTTCGCGCGTAAACCCGAAAAAGCAGTTATTTGAAAATAAGGAACTTCATCTTTAAATGGACCAGGTAGACCACGATTCAATTGGCTATAACAACAATGAGTGGTGGGGTAAGCATTCATATCAAAATGTTGGAGATTTTGTTTGATAACTGCATAGATATCATCTGATTTGATATGATATAGCAACGAGTCTGTATCGCTCATGCATAATTCAACACAGCTTGGATCAAACATTTTCAAGAAAATGTTGTAGTGGAAATTGAACATTGTAAATTTACTCAAATCAAGAATAGAAAAACCAGCATAAATTGGACGATCTAATTTTATTTCTGTTTTACACATTTGTACACCAACAATGTCTTTGTCAAACACAATCTATTGTTTACAACTTGGTTTTGCAATCAATCTTTCTAATGTTTTCTGACAAGTAATTAGCTTAAAATCTATTCGTTTCCTAGAACTTTCAAGCATCTTGCCATACAGTGAATTACTTAAAAATTTAAAGAGCTGACGTTCAAATGAATTTTTAGCCTCCTTCCTAAGTTGTGCATTCAAATCAATAAACGGTTTAAGCCAGTATGACTGTTGAAAAGCGATTACTCTATGTACAGCAGTCAATTTCATGCCTAAGCTTAAATAAAGTTTCAAATTTCTATAGTCAAGAATATAACGATTATGATTATGAAGGGTTGCTAACAATCTCATTGATGCGCTAGCGCGTGCATCCGTCACTTGCGCCGCCACTTCTCTGCTCAGAACAACATTGTCTTCTGTTTGATATGATGAGAACAAGCTGTGAGGCGGCTGATCTTTTAACAGTGCAAGTGGAAAGTCATTATGTAAATCATGTAAATTAACAGGATACAACAGGTCTGCTTCGATTATATAGCCAATGTCTGCTTCATCATCAATACTTGTAAAATCGCCTAAAACTGTAATTTCATCTTGTGATAAAAATCTAAAATTTGATTGTGGTAGTTTGTATGCAATCATTGAATGAGCGTATTAGCTTGTACAATCAAGATACAACAGAAAAGTAGATTCAATAGCTGGATTATAATTACAACCCATAAATTTATTGTTAGCGACTGCGTGATGGTGGGGGATGACTGACAAGCCGCCACATAAACCAGTTTCTATAAGCATAAAAATCAGCATTGCTGATTAATTCCAAGTGTACTTTTGACAAAAATAACATTGCATTCAACAAAAAATGCGGTAACAAAACAAAGTAAGAAATGTCAAGCTTGTAAATCGAAAAAATACATTCCTAAAATTTTGAAAAATATCTGCCAGCAAAAACAATTGGTGAGAAGGTAGAGATCAAGATAATCGCCTAACGTTTCAATGTCAAGATCGTGCCATATTTTTTGTGCATGGTTGTAATCGCTTACTTGTAATGCTGTATTATTAAGACTACTGTAAAATGCCTCAATTGGTGGTAGTTGCTGTTCATCAAATTTGTCTGCATCTGTTATATATATTCATAGGGGTGGACACCCTTGCGTAATAACAATTGTTGTTGTTTTTTTTTCATTGAATATGCTACACATTACTTTTAAATTTGTTTCAATGTTTTCTCTACCACTTGCAAGATTGGCAACAAGTGTCTGTAGACTTGAGCACAAAAATTGATAGCTATCAAGAAATCTTACTTGATCTACTGTAATTGTGAGGAATTATTCCAATGAGTTTGCAATACAATGAATTTTTTCCTTTGGTCCTGCTAAAGCCTTTACAATGAAATGACTGTCATATCCGTGAAAATTATGAAAAAAAAAACAGTTTAAGAATGACGGTGCTTTTGCATGCGATATGATGCGAATAGTCGTATGCGAATGATGTCTGCATCGAATATTGTTGTCTTCAAATTCATTGTTGCACAAAAAACAGTTTTTACTTATGTTAAAATCTAATAATTGTTGTTCATTTAGTTCAATCATTGGCACTTCGTGTTGCATATCAAAAGAACAGTTTTGTACTATGGCTATGATTTCATCTAGAAATTTTTCAAAAATTTTCTCACCAACACTTGTAGCTCTATAGACGCATGGACCGTAAAATATTTCACTGAATTCATCTAAAATAATAAATGAGTAACTGCAAGCAACGTGTTTTTGTGTTTTCCTTGTAAAGCTATTTCTTATTTCAGTTCCAAGCAAATCACCATCATCCACATCATCCACATCATCATCATTATTTGTTGGTACAATAAAACTTTCAAAATCAGCAAATGCAATGTATTTATTTTTCAAAGTGTACAAATAATTGCTAAACTTCAAAATTTCACCCTGTTTAGGCAGTATTGTTTTTTGTATAGCAAATGTTGAGCACAAATCCATGTGCTTGTCTAAATTTGCTTTTCTGTCACAATTTGCTTGTCTATTAGTTGTGAATTTATCGAAACAAAATGGGCAAATAAACACTTGTCCATTATGTCATGACAAGTGATGGCTCAGTAGTCTCAGTAGTCATGACAAACCATTATACCTTTGACGCATGTTTATCAGAACATAGTGCCATTTTTTCGGTGTTGTATCATTTGACAAGAGTAAAAGATTTATTTTGTCTCCGTGTTGTCTATAAATTGAACAACGGTACGGGAAAAACTTATTCTTACTTGAATCATGGGCAATCATTGTGGTTGATATGTTCACATTTTGTAATTCAAATTTTTTAATGTCATGCACTGTGGTAGGAAACTTTATACCGATCAAATTTAGTCTGTTTTCAAATTGTTTAAGATAATTAACAGTCATACTGCTACGTCTGAAATGAAAATAGCTAAGTATGCTCCATAGAAAACATTTGCTATTGTTTCTGTTTTGTACATTTATAATGGCTTTTTTTGCTTTTATAAGAGCAGGTGTTTCAATATATGTGCTATTTCCGCCAGTTAAAGGATTATAACAAATAATATTTAAATCAAGGGAAATAATTCTAACAACATTCCATCCACTACCGTATCTTATAAATTTGTCAAGTGTCAATTCTATTTTTTCTACACCTCCAATAAACTGATCTTGCAACTCATCTAAATGTTCATCAACATTAACTAACGCAGACATAAAACTATAGAATGATGCATTTGTTGTAGTTTCAATAATTTCCTGTTGTTGTTGATTGTTATCAACATTTACTTTTTTCAATAAAACAGTTGTAACAAAATATCATTTAATATTTCCGTCAAAATGTTCACTTTCTTCAACAATTGGTTCAATTAGTTTGGGTTTCAAAATTTGCAGTAATGTTTGAACAGCATTGATAAATATTTTTCTAAATAAAAGACTATATCATATTGCGCTCGAATTTATGCTGGTTATTCTTTAATTGTATAATCCATTAATTACTTGAAGTAGTTGTTGTAGTAGTAGTAGTAGTGGTAATATTAAGAAATTTCTCACCGCTTGAAAGTGGTTTGTGGATTGATGTTTCCTTTATCATTGTCGCTGGCTTTGTCCTTTGCAGCAGTCACACTAGCACACGTGTTGTTGCACAAAATTGCAGGTGCATCTAGTCCCTGCTCACTAATACAACTGGTCAATGTTTTCTGCAACCACTCCCGCTCCTCAGATGGCATGAAGATTGATTGTCGACCTCTTCCGACAGCACAGTGTTTTTGGAACCAATGCCTCTGGTCTAGTACAAATCAACCATGAATCGGTTTTGGTGTAGGGCAAAAAAGTTTTGCTGATGGTGAAGTGCTGTCGGCTTCATAGTCCATTATCTCCTCCTCCTCCTCCACCACCACCTCCTCCTCCACCTCCTCCTTCTCCAGTCTGGAAACAACAAACATATAGAATGAATGTGTGTATGTGTGTGTGTGTGTGTGTGTGTGTGTGTTGTGTGTGTGTGTGTGTGTGTGTGTGTGTGGTGTGTGTGGTGTGTGTGTGTGTGTGTGTGTGTGTGTGTGTGTGTGTGTGTGTGTGTGTGTGTGTGTGTGTGTGTGTTGTGTGTGTGTGTGTGTGTGTGTGTGTGTGTGGTGTGTGTGTGTGTGTGTGTGTTGTGCCTGCACTTTTTTAAAGGATGATAAAGAAAACAATTTTGAATAAAATTTAGAATTTAGAAATAGGCAGACACATCTAGAAAAAAACCTGAGTCTACACCTAATTCATGCAGGTGAACGGGCTAGAGTCAAGAAAACTTCAATTAATCTTGCCATGCCTGATTTAATAGGTTTATACTATAGAATAACACTACAATTTGAAATAATTGAAAAATACAAACAGCTTCAATAAACATTGGCAACTAAAATCAAACAACAGAAACAACAATTCATGTTACTTTGGTGACATTCTTCATCTGATTCGGGGGCGCATTACTATCCCCGATTAGATAGCAATACGTCACAAAACCAAACAATATCAGTCATCAAATAACAAGTTCATTTCAACATGGAATTACTCAAGAAAGAAAAGCCCGTTGAACCCAAGTTTCGTCGATAGTAACCCATATAACCCATTTCATAATAATATTGAATCCCCACTTTTGATTGACATTCTCGAATGAACCTTTGTTTCACTACACTGCACTTTCGTTGGTCTGTACGTTGCTTTATCGTCGGGGTTACAGTACCTTGTTTTTGGCGGTGAGCTTTTACCGGTTGAATTTGGCTTGACGGCGACGTCCTCTTACATCCCTAGACCTGTCGTCTGAACGGGTGTCTTGAAGCGGTGTTACATAAAGTTGCGGAACCAAAGGGGTGGTAGTACAAGAAGTTGGTTTGGGGACACACATGAACCGCTTAGCGGTTATTTGAAGAAACAATTATTCGTACATGAAGAAGAAACACAATTAAACCTTTCAGGACATGGCACTACTAGAAAATTTAAACTTTAATAAAAATAAAACTAGCTCCTACATTAACTAAAAATGATATAAACTCATAAACTTGCCCAAAAAGGGCAAAACATAATGACTACATCTTTACTCTCGTAGTGCTCCTAGCAAAGTGTCCTCCGGAACGTAATCTGGTCTGTCGGCTGGGGAATCGCCCCACTACTGTATTTAGAAACAGGTCTCCTATTGGGCGAATGGAATCAATTTGACCAATCGTCGCGTGGCTTCTACAGCCTTTGGACCAAATAGTAACTGCAAAATCGGTAGTTTGTTATACTTTCAATGCTTGCTGTTTTCCAACTTATCGCATTTTATGTCGCGACAAGAAGGCTAAGTTTTAGAGATAATTCCATAATCTACATTCCTCGACGACTCGGAGCCACAATTTTTAAATATCTATCATGGGAAACTCGAAGTCATGGCCATTCATAATAGAGAGAGAAAATAATTTATTTCGCTAACTCACTTACAATAATGGCTCTAGTCTATTGCGTATTAAATTTACTATTATAACTTGGGAAAAGGCCTGAATTAAAAGGAGTGCTCGGCACAGTGTGTGTGTGTGTGTGTGTGTGTGTGTGTGTGTGTGTGTGTGTGTGTGTGTTGTGTGTGTGTGTGTGTGTGTGTGTGTGTGTGTGTGTGTGGTGGTGTGTGTGTGTGTGGTGTGTGTGTGTGTGTGTGGTGTGTGTGTGTGTGTGGTGTGTGTGTGTTGTGTGTGTGTGTGGTGTGTGTGTGTGTGTGTGTGTGTGTGTGGTGTGTGTGTGTGTGTGTGTGTGTGTGTGTGTGTGTGTTGTGTGTGTGTGTGTGTGTGTGGTGTGGTGTGTGTGTGTGTGCGTGTGTGTGTGTGTGTGTGTGTGTGTGTGTGTTGTGTGTGTGTGTGTGTGGTGTGTGTGTGTGGTGGTGTGTGTGTGTGGTGTGTGTGTGGTGTGTGTTGTGTGTGTGGTGTGGTGTGTGTGTGTGTGTGTGTGTGTGTGTGTAAATGTATACATTTGCAAATGTACTGAATAAACATTAAAACAGATAAAATTTAGTTTTACTCGCACAAATATTTACAGTTTAGAGCAAGGCATTATAATCGTTCTGCTCTTCACAATAGAACTCTATTTAAGCATGGCAATGTAATTGCTTGCTGCTGCTTTTTCACAAATATTTTCAGTTCGTAAATTGATTCCACAATCAATAATTAGATAAAATATTTCTCCATTATACTTACTTTAAGGTTGATGCTGCTGCTGCAGCTGCTGCTGCTGCTGCTGCTGTTTCTGGCAATTGCTGTGAATCCATTAGCACACACACAATGATTTTTGCAACATAAGCTGTTTTGCGGATTTGAAGTGTCAATATTAGAGACTCATTGATTCAATGGGAGATCCGTTTACAGGATGATACCTTAACCCATCATTTACCAAATAATTTTTTTTCGTTCAATTCAATTCATTTCAACAAAAACATATACTCAGGATCCATATTTACAGTATTTGTAGTAATTTTGATGAAAAAAAATGTCCACGTTGAGAAAAACGCCTGTCCTCAAATGAGGACAGTGGTAAGATGCATGGTGATATTCTATAGAATAAAATTCTATGATATTTTATGAATAGTTACCAGAATTCCACTAATAAATAAATAGTATACAATGAGGAGAATATTGGATAGAAGCAAATTATTACAATAATGTTCATAATATAATATATTTATTGGAATAAAACAGGTATGAAAAACAAACAGTGGAAATAATTATTTATCTGAAGTTGAGTTACAGTTAGTATATACTATACTTATACCTTTCTGTGGTATGGGTCAAAACATTCTACACATAATGTCACATTACATTTCCCACAGTAGGTCCTTGGTTCAGAAATGCAATTTGCCATCTGACATCGCCATTGATTTTGTCGCTTTTTATGGTATGTTCTTTTGAATCAAACCTTATTACTTCCAAAGGCTTTGCTACCTGGATTCTGGGTCGTCCAACATCTCCCAAAAGCTTGACTGCTTCAGAAAAGCAAGTGTGATGGCTCTCTTGAAGTCTAGGAGTGGCATTGGTATTTTCCCTTTCTTTTGACTGATAAGCTTACTGATCACCCAGCTATTGACAACCATCATGTCAAGAATATGTGTTCTATGGGCCAATACAATTTTTCCCCCTTATTTTTATTCTGCGCTCAGCAACAAGCCCCTCATGGAGGTCAACACCCCCCATTGACTTGTTATATAATTTTACCACATTGGGCTGAGGGACTTGTGCTCGTTTTTCAATTTCCTCATATAGCGATTTGTATTTCTGACTGGTTCATGTGAGTCATGATTGGTAGCTAAAGTGACAATACTATTTTCATTCCATCTTACAATGAAAATCTCGTTTCTCTTGTTGAAATAATAATCATAAGTTCCTCTTCCAGTCTTCTTTATCTTTTTTGGGGGAATTATAGGACAATTTTTCAGAATGATTTCTCACTTCAGAAAAAATCTCCATATTACCTGATACTTCAGAAACAGTAACTGGTCCTGTGAAATCATAATTTATATCTTCTTCATCTGTTACTGGTTCAACTGACTCTGGAGGTAACAGAAGCATCTTCGATTTCAACATCCTTGTTATCAAGAATCTCATGCTGAGCTGACTCTATTTCAGAAAGTTGTAGTCCCTTGAAGAAGTAAGCCATTATCACCGCCTGTAAGAAACAAATCAACAATACCTGTGAGTTTATGTTCTGTATATTAGTATGTCATATTCATTTATAAAAAATCAAACACAATAGAATGTGTGAATACTCATACCTCACTAAATGAGCCATAACATTGAACTTTTATAATAGAAATACCTTCCATTTACAACAACATTGAATGTTTGTTCTGAGTCTAGAAATCTTTTGATTTACAAGAGATAGTGGAAATATTCTGATGAAATGAAGCAAAAATGAATAAATAAGTTATTATTTTTATTATACAATGTGAATTTGTACTTACCAAATAGAAATGGAGTTCATTTGTATCAAAATACTGCAGATCAATATCAAAAATTTATTGCGTTGTAGAGTCTTCATAACCTATGAAGCAGGTTTATAGGTTAGAAATCTCAGGGATCAGGTTCACTGCCGTTCTTACCACTGTCCTCATTTGAGGACACCACATTTCACTCAGCTGTATATCAGCTGTATTTTATATTTCATCTGTGCAATGATATTTATAGTGGACTAACAAACATGGAGAATGAGTACATCGAAAATTTACATCAAAATAATCAAGAATAAGGAAAAAGGATGATAAATAGTGAAGCTATGTTCACATCAATAAATGAACAAATATTGCAAATAAGATAACAACAACATAACTCAATATTTAGTTGTAAAAAAAATTGGTAGTGAAGCTTATAGTATTATGCAACATGTAGCATAATTAGATAAGATGAATTTCTACTTGTCTTCCAACAAAAAAATAAGAAAGACACTGTCCTCAAATGAGGACAGTGGTAAATGATGGGTTAAAACAATTTTTCCTTGATTTTATTTGCTATTATCCATTTATCTATGTCCGATCTAAGCCTCTGGTTTATGTTTGTTTTTTCAAGAATATTTAAGGGATGTGGTTTATTAATTTATTGGAAATATAAGAAAACTGTCTCCTACACACATTCAAGTCCATTCTGACAAATTGGAAAATGTCTCACGTGGGGGGCAAGCCCAAAAGAGATTCTCGAGGTTCAAATAAATTTTTATTTTTTATAATATATAGTACCAAATTTTTTATGAAAAGTTGTCGAACTGTTAAAACCTTGAACTCCCTGAATAAATCTTTCGTTGGAAAATGTCTGGGTTTGCCTAGAATAGTTTTTAAAAGATGTTTTTGAATAATGAAAAGTTTTGTGAAATGCGCATTCAAAGCTCCCCCCCAAGCCCGTATGCCATATTGAAAAGCGGATTGAGCATACAAATAATAGATTAGTTTAGCTATTTTTATATTGCTCAGTTGTCTAATTTGGTGAAATTTGTAGATAAGGAATTTTAGTTTGGAACACATGTTATTAATTTGATTATCCCACCTTAAATGTGGATCCAACAAGATACCCAGGTACTTAACTTTTTTTTCTTTTTGAATTTTTTGACAAGAACAGCAGCTAAGAAGTCTATGGTCGTGACAGTTTAATCGATGGATTTTTATACTGTCTATTGTTCGTGGATGAGTAAGGGAATTGGGTGAAAATAACATGAAGACGCTTTTAGTTGTGTTGAGGGTTAATATGTGTTGATTAAGCCAAGAGAACGCCAATCTGAGTCCACTTTCCGCTACAATTTTTACATCATCCCATGAGTTTTCAGTGAAAGTTAGAGCAGTGTCATCTGCAAATGATATTATATCACAATTTCTTATATTTAATTTAAGGAGATCATTGATATAGATTAAGAACAAAATGGGAGATAGGACAGTACCTTGCGGCAGACCAAAATCAGTGAGTATTCCAATATTTATACAAACAATTTAATTTTCAAGATGTTCAATGTTTTTGAACGGGTGGTATTATAGTAAACTGTCTATCAAGGTACCTAGAATAGATAAGATACTGGCCACGCGTAGTTCTGTGAACAGTAGACCTCACGCAGTATTCTCATCCACAAGTACCTGATTGAAACTATAGACCTTATGGAAATATAGCAATTGTCTGGCTTCTCCACACATCTGTGTGGTGAAGTCACTTGTCAGCTGATTTATGATGAATAATTCTATAGTCCGATTTTCACTCTAATATTAGCGTATGAAGTAGGCTCCAATTCCTTTTTATATTATCCTCGAAATGCATAATTTCCAAAAACCTTGTATATACGTCGACGTGCAATTGAAAAAGGAACATACCTGTCAAATTTCATGAAAATCTATTACCGCGTTTCGCCGTAAATGCGTAACATATAAACATTTGAACATTTGAAAATTAAGAGAAATTGCTAACCGTCGACTTGAAACTTAGACCTCACTTCGCTCGGTCAATTAGTTAGATTTGGTCAAACTTCCGTTTGATCAAACTTCACTGATTCTTGAACAGATCGTAAGCTACTTAATTTTCCATACTATCCACCTCTCTCAATAATGATTAAGGTCAAGGATCCAGCGCTCTCGACGATAGAAAATCTTCATGAAAATTATAGGCGAGAAAGAAGGAGAGAGTTCCATGATGAGGAATATGAAAACGTAATTATGAGTATGATAAGTTCAATTGAATAACGGAATGACTATTGCTTAGGCAAAAATTGAGCAAATTCAAGTCAACATGAATCTATGTTACCGAATAACGCCAGTTCAATTGGATTTGAGTTTGATTATTATTATGTGAAAATGATTTATGTGTGATCACTTTTCAGTGCCAATATTGTGATTTGATTATTTCCCACTACATTGCAAGCTTCACGATTTTCATGGCCGTATATTACATGAGAAAATACAAAAGTAATCTCCTATTCCAATAACCAGCTGACTTTTAACATTATTAGTTTGTATTTTGACATTCAATAGACCCTTAGTTGTCTGTTGAATCATCTAATGGATCATCTTTTAGGTCTCTACATTAAAGCAATGTATTTATTATCACCTTGCAATTTACCCATTAGTGTGGCTTCATGGGGATGGATTGTACCATACAGTGACTGAAAGAAAGTTGGCTCCTGAATTAGGTAGAGCAAGTGGCTGTTGTCGAAATTCTTGTTCAATGGTTTCAGTCTTGCATGACATTGTTGATAAAGTTGTCGGTGGTTTTCAAAGCCCATCCAAGGAAACAAGATGATGTGATATGACGCTTCTGCCAAGTTGGAGTGTGGAGTAACTTGTTGCTTTGGTTCGGGAAACAATGTGCGTGAGTTCATCGAATACCTGTTGGAAAGATTCATGCTGCGAAGCGAGTTTGCTTTGAACAATGACACAACTCATACAAGTTTTTGTTGAGTTTCCTTTGCATTTCGATAGTTCATTATTATAGAAGTCATATTTACATTGTTCAATCATATTATTCAAGATGTTTCTATAATTTATATACTGCGATTTTAGAATGGAGTTGAAGGCTGTTTTTTAAGAGTTTGGTACATGAGATCACGTCTCCTTATTGAAATAATTAGTCCAGTTGTATCCAAGGCTTGAGAGTTTCAGTTTGTGGGGTACTAGTTTCACATAAGTTTCCTTTTTTATCTCTGTATTTAATCTGTTCATGAAGTAATCGATCGCGTCATCAATACTCGAGTCAACCAATGCATCCAAATCCGACCAATTACAATTTTTTAAATTCGTTATAAGATTATTATAGTGTAAAAATTCCTTGTTATCTGTTGTTTGTTGTGTCATTTTTACATTTTCATACAAGCCCAAATTCATGCAAGTTAAATAGTGATCAGTTACACTTGTTTTTATTACCGAGCCAATTGTTGCATCACTGGAAAAAGAACTATTTTTAAAGAAAAAGTGGTCTATACATGATTGGGAACTGTTTGACTCACGCGTGGGCTTGTTTATAAAAGATTTGAAACCATTTGAAGAAAGTAAATTAAAATTTTCGTTTCTTACGTTGGTGTTTCAGTTTAAATCAATGTTGATATCGCCAGTTATTATTATGTTCAGACTGTTTGTTTTGTTTAGGTAATCAATGCACTCATTCAAACTATTCAGAGAAATAGTTAGATTAGAAGAATGTGACCGATATATAGCGACAATAGTTAATCTGATATTTGATTTCTGTATGACATCAAGTATTAGAGAATTTGATTCCAATATATCATAGTTTATACATCAATTTTCAAGATATTTTTACTAAACACGCAAATTCCATCACATTTATTTAGTACCCGGAACGCTTTGAACCGAATAATCATTTAATTATAATTGAAAAGGTTATTATCAACAACCCAGGTTTCGCTCAGGACAATTATATCAAATTTTGTTTCACAGTTTTGTATTGTATATTGCCACTACTTGTCTTGAAACATAACATATTGATCGCAATTATAATATGCATATGCACAATAACTTTCTCACAGCTGTTACTTTGACAGATGTTGATTCCGTTACAGTTCTTTGCAACGAAATTTGCAAGGTGCAAACAACTTAGCTGTTATTTTTCCCCAAGCTGATAAAGCATCTGTACTGAATTATGCATACAACATATGCATCAAACAGATATACTTTTTTGTTATTCTTGCCTTCTATATTCATCAAGTGGATAATATATAATCGTGAAAATCTGCTACCCTTCTGTCAGTATCAGTTCAGCAGCAGCAGCACTTACAGCTATGAATTGCGAAACTTCAACCAACACTCCTGCACTGATCAACACCACCACTGAAATCAATGTAAGTTCCATACAATTACTTTCAAAAGTTTTGTTTGATAATGTTATTCTCATAAATCAAGCAAACTAATCAGTCTTCTTCTTCTTCTTCTTCTTCTTTTTTCTTCTTCTTCTTCTTCTTTCTTCTCTTCTTCTTTCTTCTTCTTCTTCTTTTCTCTTCTTCTTCTTTCTTCTTCTTCTTCTTCTTCTTCTTCTTCTTCTTCTTCTTCTTCTCTTCTTCTTCTTCTTCTTCTTCTTCTTTCTTCTTCTTCTTCGTCTTCTTCTTCTTCTTCTCTTCTTCTCTTCTTCTTCTTCTTCTTCTTCTTCTTCTTCTTTTCTTCTTCTTCTTCTTCTTCTTCTTCTTCTTCTTTCTTCTCTTCTTCTTTCTTCTTCTCTTCTTCTCTTCTTCTTCTTCTTCTTCTTCTTCTTCTTCTTCTTCTCTTCTTCTTTCTTCTTCTTTCTTCTTCTTCTTCTTCTCTTCTTCTTCTTCTTCTCTTCTTCTTCTCTTCTCTTCTTCTTCTTCTTCTTCTTCTTCTTCTCTTCTTCTTCTTCTTCTTCTTCTTCTTCTTCTCTTCTTCTTCTTCTTCTTCTTCTTCTTCTTTCTTCTCTTCTTCTTCTTCTTCTTCTCTTCTTCTTCTTCTTCTTCTTCTCTTCTTCTTCTTCTCTTCTTCTTCTTCTTCTTCTTCTTTCTTCTCTTCTTCTTCTTTCTTCTTCTTCTTCTTCTTCTTCTTCTCTTCTCTTCTTCTTCTTCTTTTCTTCTTCTTCTTCTTCTTCTTTCTTCTTCTTCTTCTTCGTCTTCTTCTTCTTCTCTTCTTCTTCTTCGTCTTCTTCTTCTTCTTCTTCTTCTTCTTCTTCTTCTTCTTCTTTCTTCTTCTTCTTCTCTTCTTCTTCTTCTTCTTCTTCTCTTACTCATTGTTCTTTTTTTACAAATTCACAATTTGGTGATGATTGTATATGTAGATCAAACAATTGGTATTGATTGATCAATATGTCTGCCCACATACGACATGCACTGTAAATAAGACCAAATCCATTCGAATTTGAAAAATCAATTCCATAGTAAAAACCGTCAGTTGCAAGCTGTTTGAAATTTTCTGGCAAACAATCTATTTTCATAAATGTATTTTTCACGTTCATATTGCACATCATAATCTGGTTTTTCTGAAAAGTTGATGTTGTTCTAATATTGACAACAAGAAAATTATTTATGAATCTGCATTTGGGCGACCATTTTTTGTGTTCAAAAATAGCATAATCAGTGTCTTCCCAATTTTCCAAAACTACATTGCAAAAAACACATTTTGTTTTATCGTGCACTTTTAAAAAATAGAAACCTGCTTCTGCTAGATGATTTGGTTTTGGATACTGGTGTGGCCATATCGTTTTATTACCATCAATAAATGAGTCAAGCCTATCTATTTCTTTAAAGTAATTTACCGCTTTTTTCTCGTCTGTATCATAATCATTGTATGAACAATGAATACAACACTTTCTTGCTTGCGGCAACATTTTTAGTCAGCAACTGAAAAAGAAAAATAATAAAATAATATTATTATCATGTGATTAATAACAGTTTTGTTTGTTTTCCAGTCTGATCTGGCACAAGGAGAATGGACCAAGTGCTGGAGCAAGTGCTGCACTCAATCACTTCGACAGCTTTGCCTGACCTATTTGATGATGATGATTCAATTTTACTGTATATCAGTGAGGATGCATTCAATCATCATCAACTAGGTCAGCCCATCCCATCATCATCATCATCATCAGACTTACTGGCAGCCACATCGTTCATCCCGCCCTCACCATGATTAGTGATGCTGCCAGTCTCCCCCCAGCCAGCATTCCCCACTGCCCGAGCATTGACAGCCCCAGCACGCCCAGGCCCAGTCCACCCAGCCCCACCCCATCCCCAATTGCCAGCATACCAACCAGCCCGAGTAGTGCTGCCTTCCCCCCGCTGCCACACCATCAACCAGCAGACACAGCTATCAACCATATGCACGTAGTTGCTGAATTTGCACAGCAGGAAGAGTTCAATTTCGCAACTTTAGATAGGTTGTGTAACCAACCCTATGTGTTCTCACACAATTGCGCTCAAAAATGTTTCAGAAACGCTAGAATATGCTGTTATAGTTGTGGGAATTGTGCGCTCCTATAATCAGGATTGCGTAATTATTAGAGTTGTAAATGTGGGTCAACGGGGGAATGAGGATGACAAAATTGAAACCTTCCTGTGGAACCTACATTTATAATATACACAATTAGTATGATATTACTTTTTACACTGTGTAGTAGTAGTAGTAGTAGTAGTAGTACATTGCACAGAGTTGAAAATGTGTTTTCAAACCAAACAGTAAAAGACAGCAGCAGCAGCAGCAGCAGCAGCAGTACTGGCAATTTAACCGCTTATAGAGCACATATATTATCTTATATAAGACTATGTGTTCAATCTAAAATGAATTATAAAACAACGAAATCATTTGATGATGGACTAGACAGGAGGTATGCTTATATGAATGATCAACGAAAGGTAATATTTGTTTTTTTAACAATTATACATCATTGAACAGTTGTATTAACATAAACCCATCGTCAGGTGATAGTATATCAAATTTTCTGCTAATAACAACATTACAACTTTGTAATATATTTGAGGTGGGTGGTGGTTAACTGAATTTCCTATTTAGTATTGATTCAACATTGCTATTGAAAGGATGGTAGCAAGAAAAAAATCAATGCATCGACATCGAGCATGACGGTGTTGTTTTATCAAAACTTGGTGGATTCGCCTCAACTGCCCTTAATAAAATAGTCAAAACTTACCAATTGAATTGCATATCCCCCCCCAACTATCGCTTTTGTGGGCCGGGCACAAAGTTAGATAAAAGATTAAAGAGGGGGGATAAAGGAATTAATTCATTGGATGAAGCATGTGAAGTGTATGATATAGGGTATGCACAGCATAGTGATAACAAGTCACGAGCAGAGGCCGATCGCCATTTAGCTGACACTGCATGGGCTGTTTTCAAAAATCCAAACACTGCTTCATTTGAAAAGGCAGCTGGATATCTAGTTACAAATTTGATTAAAGCAAAAGCTGCATTTGGTGGTGGTGGCCGCAGTGTCAAAGGACAATGGAAGAGAAAAACATTAGGTTAGAAAAATAATTCATCACTACAAGGGCAAAGAAGTGCACAAAAAGCAATCAAACAATTAAGTAAACACATATCTGGTCAAGGTTTTTATTTAAGACCATATTCACCCTTGAGTGGTGGTGGTGGTAGAATCATCCCAAGTCCAAGCAGACAAAAGATTGCAGGTGAGAGGAGGAGGAGGAGAAAAACTGCAACAAAGAAGAGGACAACAAAGCAGAAAACATGAAGATACAAGGACTGCTGTCAAATTATGATCTACAAGATTGGGCTGATATATTAGATATTGAATTATGTGGAATTTATATGATTGATACACTACCAAAAAGAATTAATTTCAGTGAAAAAGCAATTATAAACTTGGACTCGATTATGAACAGTGGAACACATTGGGTGGCTTATAAAAAACATGCACATAGAGTTAATTATTGTGATCCAATTGGTAATTTACAGCCACCTGTTCAAATAATAGACTATTTCAAACAACAGCCAAATGTGGAAATTTATTTCAATTATGATCAATTACAAAAGCTAAATAGTAATGTATGTGGTCATTTTTGTCTTTTATTTCTTGCAGATGTGTTATAAGTTTAGTCAGTTGTAGAAGTGTGTTGGAGAAGGTGGTGGTAGTAACACACACAATGGTTGTAATAACATTATCAAACAGTAGTAGCTGTTTAATTGAAGTACTACCCACTGTATTGGAGCTTGATACACACTATGAATATGAAATTGGTTTGATTAATTTATGGACATACAATAGTGTAGGCTACCAAATATAATCGAAAATGTCAACTCATCTTTTAAGTATGGTGATAAATTGGTTGATTTGGATACAGGCTCCTATGAAATTGATAGTATAATAAGTGAAATAAAGAGAAAATCAAATGTTGATAGTTCAAATCTCATTCTACAGGGGAATAATACGACAATGCTATGTGAATTAAAAGCGGATAAAGATGTTGATTTAACAATGAGCACTTCACTAGCTGATATACTTGGTTTTGATAGAGAAATTCTAGTAGCAAATAAATGGCATTATTCTAAACGTTTATTTTCCATTACAAATATAACATCATTCCAGGTTACTTGTAATATTGCATGCGGTAGTTATCGAAATGGAGAAGAGGTTCATAGAATTTTTGAATTTCTTCCAAAGGTTGCAACTGGTTTTCTAATAAATGAATCGCCAAATCCAATTATTCATTTCCTATTGAACACACATAGAATTCAATCTATTGTAATTCAAGTAGTTGATCAGAATGGTGAACAAGTTGATTTCCTCGGCGATAGTATAACAATAAGAGTTCACATTAGACGGAAGGAGTGAGAGAGAGGAAAGATGAATGCTAGGTGTGTTAGAACGATGTGTGTGTGTGTGTGTGTGTGTGTGTGTGTGTGTGTGTGTGTGTGTGTGTGTGTGTGTGTGTGTGTGTGTGTGTGTGTGTGTGTGTGTGTGTGTGTGTGTGTGTGCATTAGTTGTGTGTGAACAACACAAGCGAGAGAGAGAGAGGAGTGCTGTGAAAGAATGGGTTTTGTTATTTATAACCTGGCACCAGGTGCAAGTAGGTCTGCTAGTCATCAGCCGCTTAGTACTTATCAGTCTGTGAAACTGATAACACATAATCGAGAAAGGTTTTTGAAAAGCTTGGTTTTAAAGTAAATTGGAAATATGTCATCAACACATGCAGCCACAATTAGCGACATACTAAATGTTGAACAAGATATACACTATTATAAATTTGATTATCACACTCATGCTCCATATGGTAATTTGAAATTTCATAATAATGATGAGATTTGCTTATCAAAATCATCACATGATCATATTTCTTTAGTTGCAAAATCTTTTCTTATTGTTGAAGGAAACATTACATATGAAAAGCCAGGTAAAGAAAAAAAAAGACCCACTCGTTGATGCACAATATATGCTCAACTCAAATGCAGTAGCACATATGTTTGATGAGATACGTTTTGAATTGGCAGGTACAGTTGTTGCAAAGAGTCGGCTAGTGGGTATCACTTCATCTATAAAAGTATATTTAGTGAAAAAACAAATCGATAAAAATACATATGAGCTAGCAGGTTTCAATAAGGAAGGATTAACACTTAGTAATAATAGCTTTGCATTTTGTGTGCCATTAAAATTACTTCTACCATTTTTTGAGGATTTTCAACACGTGATTTTGAATATGAGACAAGAGCTTATACTATTGAGATTGGCAACAGATGTTAATTGTATTAAATCTTCTAATGCTACAACAATGTCATTGGAAATAACAAAACTGCTTTGGAAAGTACCTTATATTCATGTAGATGATCATTTAAGATTGAAATTTCTAAAAATTGTCGATCAGGATAGACCGTTGAAAATTGCGTTCAGAAAATGGGATATTCATGAATACCCGCAATTACCCAGATCAACTTCTACTGTTTGGACGATAAAGACGGCATCAAAGGATGACACACCACGATTTGTAATAATAGCATTTCAGACCCACAGGAAAAATGTAATGTCAAAGACAATGTCAAATTTTGATTTGTGCAAATTGCATGATGTTAAACTTTTCTTAAATAGTGGATATTTACCATATGATTGTGTAAATGGAAACAAACAAATTTTGTACAAAATGTTTTTAGATTTTGCTCCTAGCTATTATAATTTGGGAATTCATACCGAGCATGGTACAGATGTAGATTATAAAACTTTTACTGATAACTGTGCAATAGTTGTACTCAATTGTTCACATCAAGCTGATCATTTAACATTGTCAACAGACATTCGATTGGAAATGTACCAAATTTAACATCTGCATATTGTATTTTAATAAGTGACACATTAGTGGAATATAAACCATTAAGCACATTAGTTCGCTAAGATCAGTAATTTTGACGCAAGAGTGTGTTTTAAGAACAGATGAGGAGGATGAGGAGGAGGAGAAGGGGGGTATATATAAGTGCGTGTTTGAACAGTAATTACATCAGTTGCAATGAGTAGCTTAGATATTCCTCAACCGCCATCGTTGTCATCATTATTGTCAAAAGCAAAATTTGATGCATTTTGTACAAAGAATGTGTACTGGCGATGGGCAACAGAAGATGGATGAAGAAGGGAGCAGCAGCAGCAGCAGCAGCAGCAGCAATTCGACAGAATTTCGAGAAATTGGTATACAATGCGAAATGGATAAAGAAGAAGAAGAAGAAGTGGCGGCAGTGGCAGCGGAAAGAATGGAGAAGAATTGGCTCAAAGAGAAAACTGATTCTTCTTTTGCTGTAGTCGAGTTACATTTTTTCAAAAGTGATGATAACTTTATCATTATTAAAGAGGTAGCCATAATTGATCGCAATCTATGCCATATTGTTCTACACTTTAAATCACCATTTGCAAAAAAATTACTGAGTAGAAAAATGTATCGTGATGTCTGTTGGCTGGAACATAACTATCATAAAATTAGATGGGATCAAGGTGATTTGACTTATTCTGATGAACTGTTAGCATCATACTTGCAGAATTATTTCACAATCTATACAAAGGGAAGAGAGAAATCACAGTTTTTGATAAGGTTACACAACAATGTACAAACTATGCCAGAGAACTTTGAAAAACCAGACTATTCAATGTTCACAGATTCTTGGTATTTTAGTGTATGCAAAATTCATAACAAAACGAACAATGCTCGTTGTGCACTTTTTAGTGCATATCATTATTTTACAATCTTGTTGAGTAACAAGCAAACAGAGAGAAAGGAGAATAGTGCAGCAGCAGCAGCAGAAGCAAACAATTTGAGTTTGCAAAATTCCAATTATACATGTGAAAATAATAGAATGGAAAGTAAGAAGCATTGTAGTCTATACACAAAACAGCAAAGATGCAACTATGCACAACAAGGATTCTATTTTGATGGAAAAAACATTTTATATGTTTATTGTGGATTTGATTTGAATTCGCATAGAGCAAGAGTATGCAGTCTAGCCTGTAGTGAAGGTGGAGGGGGACAGCAGAAACAAATAAATTTCACTGGTCTTGTACCACTCATTTAGATGTGAAGCAGCAGCAGCTGCAGAGTATAATGAATCCTCAAACTTGGTCTCATGCACCAGAATGCTTGGAAATAAAACTACAAGAGTATATTGAATGGTATGAAATGTGTGAAAAAGCAATACATTCTGCGTAAGAAGGAAATAGTGGAAGTATTGCTAGACAATTGAAATCAATATTTTCAAATTTGGTGAATGTTAGTGATATCAGTGATTATTCAGCTTATTATAGACCATTTAGATTGAGTAACAATTTATAGACAAACTGTTAGAAATTGAAGAAGAAATAATGTTATTGTTACGTGAAACTGCAAGTGTGGAAGAAGAAGAAGAAGAAGAAGAAGAAGAAGAAGAAGAAGAAGAAGGGGAGCTAGTAGAAAGTGAGAGCGTAGAGGAAGGAATGTGTAAATGAATAGCAGGTGGAGCGGTGAACGTGGAAGGGGTGAGCAGCAGAGGGGAGGCAGGCAAAGCGGCAGCTGTTGGCTGAACACTCAGTCTTCAACCAACAACAGCTTAGTTCAGTCACACATGCGCGCACACAACGAGAATCATGGATTATCAACAGCGGAGTAACAGTGAAAATGATCGACATTTCAGTATGAAATCTTTCAAAAACGGAATATCCGACGGTCTCACTCAAAGATCTTGTGCATGATTCATGATACCATGTTGTACACGCTAGATTGGTGAGAACACAACAAGGACAACGTATCATCATGGGGTTATACAATCTTGACAGCAATGGTGACTATTATTGTGGAGTTTACTTACCTGAGAAGTTTCTAAGTGTTTTGAATGTGCAAACACTTGATGATTTCAACAAACAAAAACTCTATCTGAAGTGTATACAGTGAGAAGGTAAATCGCCTCTTGTTCTTTTAGAAGAAGAAAGGAATATATTAAAAAAAAATAAATAAAAAGAAACCCATTCCAATTTGTGCAATAGGCCTAATATTGATTAACACTTTGTAAAGAATAACTATAGTAGTATGTAGAATAGATTATCACTATATATGAGTAGCCCAGTTTCAAAACTCGTTATCTCCATTTTTTTCAATTTCGAGTTAAGACCGCCATTTTATTCTCTGGGTTCATATACAACTATTACCACTTTTTAAATGCTACAGAACACATCAAAAAGGTATCGAAATGGCCGTCAAAGTTTTGATACTGCTGCAAAACTCGTCATGTATACCCCACATACTGCTGAAAAGCCATCATAGTTACTAAACAAATACTGCAACAGAACTCGTTATGTCTCTATGGAGTAGAATGTATTGAATTCCTTACTGCTGCAAACCACATTATGTTTTTCAATATATTCAGTTGTAATAATCTTCTAATACAAATGCATATTTTGTATAGTTTCTATTATAATTTGACCACTATTGAATTTTCACACTTGAAGAGATTTAAGTTGACTTTAGACTTTATTTGGTGACTCATGAAATTTATCTGACAATCAATATTTTCATTTGCATCTCAATACAGACCTCTTATGTGCTTAGTCATGCAGCATTTATTATTCTGAAAACATATTCTTCTCGATCAATTGGTAGTGATATCTATCAGTAAAGTGTTGAATTAGAAAAAAAGATAGGTCAAATCAGTGTTTCAAAGATGAATTTATTTTTTGATAGTTTTTGATTGTCAATAGATGATCCAGGAAATATGTGATGTACATGAATTACGCAGATATCCATATTCTTTCCATCTTCCATTTTAGGATGAATATAAGCTAAGCTAAATTCAAAGGGTGAATGATAATTAAAAGCTAATAGAAAGGTGAAAGTAAATTCATGAGTTGAATAATTTTTTCCAGCATTTTCCAGTTTCTCAATGATAGGGGAGTGAAACTTATTTGTATAGCTCTTCTAAGGGTGGACACACACCAGTTAGTCAAGACAAGACTAGTCACGATTAGTCACAATACTTCACAAAGTTGTTTATGAAGCAACACACACCGATTAGTCATTGCAATTAGACATGTCTTCATAAGCAACTATGTGAAGTATTGTGACTTAACATATCTTGTCTTTTCTTGATCAACTGGTGTGTATCTAGCCTAAGGAATGATTATCTACAGCTGGTACCAATCAACTATGGTACACTAACTTCAACTCCAAACTACCGTTATAATTCCAGTACACAATAATTTACCACAGGGTGACGTGTTTATTATTCAGCTGGTAACTTTAGATGCCAAATCATATGATCTTGAATCATGATCATGTTTCCGTTCTTTGGTAGCCGCTTGGCCGAAAATTTCGAAAAAAAAGGTCTGTAAAATGGATTAATAAAAAAATTATTGGCCCCCCTATTAAAATTTTTGGTCAGAAACCATCCCCAATATTCACACAACATATACCCAACGTTTCATGCCGTTCTGTCAAGTAGTTTTCGAGTCTATAGGGAACAAACAAACAAAAAAACACACAAACAAACATTCATTTTATTTATAGATTGGTTTGATTCATTTTTATTATGCAACATTCTGGCTATGTGTGCTTGGTTACCGGTATGTTTTTTGTTAGTTGATAAACTTCTTTTTTATAGCTGAATATGCCTTTTTATCATCCCAGACAATAAAAAGGTCAGAACAAAATATAAAATTTGCAATTTCAGTTAAATTCATAGTGAAATAATAAGTGTTTCTCAATTTCAGAATTACTGGAACAAAACTCGTTATCTTTCATAAAGGTGCAAAACCCATCATAATGCTAATACTGCTGCAAAACCTGTTATGTGCACATGTTTTTCTTTAAATTACTGAGAAATTCCAAATCAATGATTTATGACCTGATACATCAATAAAAGTAATTTTTTGTACATTTTTTTAAAAATATTACCAAAGTGATGTTGCCTTGTATAATCTAACCACAGTTTTTTGCCCTTTGTCAAAAAAATGCTTGGTTGGAGTTAACGAGTTTTGAAACTGGACAACTTGTAATTTACAACCTATTATAGAAATTCAATTGAAGTTTTTCAATATGGGGATAGCACATTAAAAAAAGTGCCACCATTCCTTTTACAGCATAGTGTGAGGAAAATAACATCTTATATTCCGCCAAAAATATGAAATGTAATTTTTTCATTCTTCCTGTGGTGGAGGAAAAAAAGGAGACTGTGCCTAATGTTGTAGAATCGTCTAACTGTAGAAATTCGTACAAAGTTATCATTCAATATGGGAAAGAGCTAGTAGTAGTTGCGAGTTTTGGCACCAGTAGTTGAAATTGTGTGTTTTGCCACCAGTAGTTGAAATTGCAAGTTTTGCGGTTTAAAAATTTCTGAGATATCTGAGATTTAATATATCTGAGATATCTGAGATTTGAAATATCTGAGATTAAAAATATCTGAGATTTAAAATATCTGAGATATCTGGGATTTGAAATATATGAATGTTGGGAATTTTTTATACTAGCTGTTGGCAAGCCTGGCCCAAGCAGGTGTTAAAGGTGTGACAGGTGCACCTGCTGGTCGACAAAGAAGGGGGACAAAATAGCTGTGTGCCTTCTTATTGGTGGGGGGGCCTCTGCCTATTGGTGACAGGTGCACCTGCTGCTGGTCAACAAAGAGGGGGAACAAAATTGCCGTGCCTTCCTATTGGTGGGGCCTATTAGTGGGGGCAAAATGGCCGTGCCATCCTATTGGTGGGGCCTATTGGTGGGGACAAAATGGCCGGGGGTGCCTTCCTTTTGGTGGGAGGCAAAATGACTGACTTATGGGCAGGGGGGCCACCATTTTGCACCTCTCATTGATTGGGGGCTTTGGTGGGGGACAAAATGGCCGACACTAGGGCTGGAGGGGGGTGTGGTAGGGGAAATCTGTCATTTTGGACATGCCCACTGGCTTCCTATTGGTTGGGGGAGTGGCATTGATGGGGAGCAAAATCGCCGACACTATGGCTGGGTGGGTGAAGGGGGGTGTGGTGGGGGGAAATCTGCCATTTTGGACACACCCCCAACCAATAGGAAGCCAGGGGGCGTGGTCAAAATGGCCAACACCAGGGCTGGGGCGTGGAGGGGGGAAGGCACCTGAAACCCATGGCCTGAAACCCCGCTCATCGTCTCCTATTGGACTTGTGCAGAACTCTCAAATCTACAATACTTACAAATAAGGATATAATTATACCTTTCTGTAACAAGAGATGCTCATGTTCAGGTTTGAGATCATCAAATACTGAAAACAGATGTTTCAATCTCAATTCCATATCTGTACTAGCTATCAAGTTATGCACTGATACTTCCAAAAATTGATTCATAAATTTATATGAATATAGAAACTTAATTTTCCCACTGTCAACATCAAACATTTTTTGATCAGTTTCGACCTGAAAACTCTGACACCAGACCTGAGCCAGCCAGGTCACACATTATCATTATTATTATTATCTTTCAGAAGTGGTGGCAATGCAGGAAATTTCTTTTTTACATTTTCCGAGAGCTTTTAGAATAAAAATGCTGTCAAATCCACTGAAATTATGGAAGTAACAGCTAATCATATCGTCAGTTCAAGTATTTAAATTACACAAGACATGAGCAGCACACAAAAACTTTCCATTTTCATGTGCATGATGGCATACCTTTGTGTCTGTTTCAGTAAAAACATCATCACAAAGGCCACACTTAAAAGAGTTTTGAAATTTGCATTGCTGACAATCACTTAAATGTTCCATTGGAATTTCGAATTTTATATCCACACTCAATATATCCCCCAGTTCTGTTATTTCCTTGAGAAATTTATCCATGATCCTTTCATCTATATTACTCTATCTATAGAGGACTGGGCCATGTGCAATATCTCCATTCACATCAATAACTACAAAACAATACCCACACAGAATTCTACATGCCATTTTCTTAGTGTGACTGGTGAATATAGGTACTTCCCCGGATTTAGTACTATCTATATTCACCACAAATGTTTCCAAATCTGCGTAGATGGTATACTTTTTCTTCAAAGTCATGCCCAGTTCTTTAAATTTGGTTGACTTACCCTGTTTCGCATATGAAGTTCTCTGACACTTGAACTTTGAACAAAGCTCTTGATGTTTCATCAAATTTGCTTTTACATATCTGTTTATTGTCTTGTCTTATGTAAATCTGTGAAAATAGGAATTACAAACATGTACTTGTGCTTTAGTTTTTGAAAGATGAGAAAGAAGTCACGATGAACCATTCTTCCCATTCATGGTGTTGATTGAACAAAAATGTGTTTTTCCTGCATCACCTTCCAACATTAAAAGATTAATTTGGTATTTAGGCAGGCAAAATATGCTTGTATGATAGGGGAAAAACTTTTTGTTGTCGTATGCAATGACATGAATGGCAGTAGTAGGTTATTGCAGATACAGTCCTCCAATCACAGAGCAGTATTTTAATTAGGGGGCGGAGCCTAATCCCCCAAGGAGGCTCAAAACCCCGCCCAAATCCCCCCACGCTCCGTGTGGGAAAACTCCATTTTATAACCCCTCGCCAGGACCAGTTCTCCCACCGATATGAAAACCGCCATTTTAGTTCAAGTATTCATTTGAAAAAACAAATTTATGGGTGTACCAATTGTAGAATACCCCTCCAATCAATTCCCCATGCTTCGCGCGAGAAGACCCCTTGCCTAAACCTCCCACTAGAAGACCTCCATTTTTGTTCAAGTACTTATTTTAAAAAAATATGAAGACATATCACTTGCAAGATCCTCCTTCCAAACAAGCCCCCCTACCACCCCCTATACTGCCGACCCCCGCTGCCCTGCTACTTCTAGCAAGCAGAATACCAGTTATGTAATGTAAGCAGATTGATGGTTTTATTTCTTGCATTAGAAAAAGTGTATAGCAAAAAGTATGTAGTCTTACTCCTTATCTATAGAAGGAGCATGTATGGAATGTTGTTTTAACAATAAATGGAACTCTACGCTGATGTACTCTGGAATGTTGTTTTGGCATATATGTTGTTGATTATTGTTGATTCTCAATAGTCAGTCTTACTGTGAATATGAATATGAAAATAGTTGAAATTACTGAAGCTATAGTTGAATAAGAAATAGTGTAAGTATCAATGTATGATGTGAGACTTGTCAATAAATTCGAAGCTGAAAGCTATACAATATTCTAAACAGTTGTTTATACTATCAAGTCTAATGAATAAATGTGAAATCGGGTTACATACGATTGATTTTATTTTTATGTTATTGTAAATTTTTCCCATTTCTCTCATTTCTGGTTAGCTGATGAATAATGTAAATTTTCTTCCCAGCTCTATCCTTTTCTTTGTATTAGATGCAAAGCGAGGTGAGCACATTTGTGTCAATGATTTCAACTTCACGTTGAAAAGAGAAAAACAATATTGACTTCTTTGTTAGATGTACTGTACTTGAATGCAGTCTAATCATGTATATCATAAAAGACAGGAAATTTGGTACATGGGCTTAACTGCACTTACAAGTAATATCAACATATACACCTTCTAATTTAAGTACAAGGATGTGTTAGCCTTGCTATTTTCACCAAGGTAATGAAATACACCCCTTCCGATTCAGAATCATGGAAGACAATATCCCACCATCAGATTTCAGAGTGTAGAAGGAGAAAATTTTTGAAAATAAAGAAATAAGCATATTCCTCCCACGAAGATATTCAAGCTGGCTAAATAAAAAAAACTTAGATTTGTTCAATAAATCTAAATTAAAACTAAAAGCAAAACATCGACTAGTAAACAGATTAATAAAAGGGAAGGAGATATCAGTAATGGTTACTGACCTTACCTTAATAGACTTCTCCTGAACTCTTGAAAGGATATGTTAACAAAATTTCTTGATTCGGCTTAATATTTGTTTTGATATGACACATTATTTGTTTTCATATGAATGAGTACAGTTGAATTAAATAATACAAAAGGTAGTCACATCCAAATAAACAATATTGTATCAAAATTTCTTGATTCGGCTTAATGTTTGTGTTGATATGTCGCATTATTTTTGTTTTCATATGTTTGAGTACAATTGAATTCATTAACAGAAAAAAGGTAGTCATATATAAACAATTCTATAAAAATTTCTCGATTTGGCTTAATGTCTGTGTTGATATGACGTATCTGTTTTTATACAAAAATAATGTATCAAAATTTCTTAATTTGAAATAAAATGAGTTAAAATTCAATTTTATAGATTATTCACTTATCTTCAAATTAATGATAGAGTTGATTACTGCTACAGTCCTGCTAAAGATGTTATAGTGAAGATGATGATTATGATGATGATGATGATGATGTAACACTATTATATAGTAGTTGCTTCCTTCTTGAAGAATCACTAAGGAGTGAAGATTTTCCTGATCTGAACTTATATTTATACTTTTTTGTATTGAACAGTAAAAAGTCTGTTAGCAACATTTCACATACATGTTTGAACATGTATAAGAAGATGGTGACTGGTTATGCAACAATGCATATACTGAATAATGAATCAACACTTCACTTACATGTTCAAACATGTGTGTGAGATCAATAGTTAGTTCTTACTCTACTATATAGTAAAGACTGTATATTTATATTTATCAAACTCGCATTTATGCTCGTCTTAGTTGGAGCTTTGAGAAGTTCAGACATAAAATGTTATTACAAAATGGATCTGATTAGTGTGAAAATAATAGCATGACTAAAACCAAAATTTCGTATTCAATCAATTTATCAAAATTAATTTGTATTTTCACTGTAATGTTATATTGGTTTGCAATAATTATCCTATTATATGCAAATTATAATAAAGTCTGTAGATGTGGTGACTTGGCTTCATCAAGTTTCACAAATATACTCCAGTTCAATATATCGCTTCAAACAAATAATAGCAATGGAATGTTAGAGAGTGATAATATTGATTCAGATGAATTTTCTAAACACTTGTCAGATTATGGAAAAGACAAAGACTAGTCAAATCAAATCAAATCAAATCAAATAAGCTTTATTCCTCAAAAATATACATTACAGGAAATTAAACACACTTTACATAGATACAGGAATACCCCTACAAGACTATTCATCTGTGTGTAGGGGTGAGTTCTGGGTAGCCTGAAATATATCAGGCTGCTAAGTTAAATTAAGTAATAAATTAAATTGTGAGGAGAAAAAATAAATATTCGGTTTATAAATAATGAATGAGTTAGATAACTAACTACAAAGAAATTATATTTACTTAAAATATAAATAGAAGTAATTTGAAAAGTTAATGGAAACATTTAAAAGGAATGCTAGTAAAAAAAAAAAAAATAAATAAAGATAGATAAGGAAAAAAAAATAAAAAAATGATAGAACATGATAGAGCAGGGACAAGCGGAGCCTCAGGTAAGATTTTGGAATTGAAAAAAATATATATGAAGGGATTTGAATAAGAGAAATGGAAATATCTGGGTGAATTCCAAGCATCTTAGAGGATAATAGATTAATGCCAGTACATAGACCGAAGCAGGCTTTCAGACATTTCTGTGTCAAGGCGGTATAGCCACCCCTCCACCATACGCTTGAATGAGGGTACACTGCATACCTCCATACTGATTCTAATCTCAGCTGGCAGATTCCTGTACAGAAGTTGAGAAAGATAGAAAGGGGTTCTCAACTCCAGTCCATGAGCCACCCGTGGCATCGCGAATCCATGGTTGACTCTAAATCATGTGGGGTAGGTGTGAGGAATTTCGGGTAGAATGTTATATCTATTTTTCTTAGAAAGAGCAGTAGAGATTTTATGTAAAGTTGTCTAATATTAAAAACAGGAAATTCAGTAAATAATTCAATTGTTGGGTAGTGCTTTTCCTTTTTCAAAACTGTTTTAATTATTTGTCTTTGCGACACCGCAAGCGGCTCCAAGAGAGTAGCATGCAGACCCCCCAGACAAGAATGCCATACTGGATGATTGACTGGATGTAAGCGAAGTATACAGTCTTACAGTGCGCCTCACTCAAAACATGGCCTAGCTGGGAGAATGCATACAATAACCTTCTAAGTCTCTGCTTCACAAACTGGATATGCGGACCCCAACTCAAACCACTATCTACTATAATACCCAAGTACTTGTACTTAATCACTCTTTCTAGTTTTGAGCAATTACAGACAGTTGATGTTGGATCTCTGCACGAATGAAGTATTAAGTCTCTTGGCTCTGGATCTTGCTGGTTACGGGTTGTGATGGGCATGTATTTGGTCTTATCTATATTAACGGTTAAGGAGTTATGGTTGAACCAGCTCTTTATTCTGGCCAAATAAGAAGTAGCATTTTTGAATACATTGTCCCACTGTTTTCCTGATGATACTACAGCTGTATCATCAGCAAATAGAAAGATTTTACTATTAATGTCAAGCAATGGGAGATTGTTAATATAGATTAGGAAGAGAATTGGCCCAAGGGTACTTCCCTGCACAACGCCATAATCAACCTTTTCCAAACCACTTCCACTGTCATTGATCTGGACATATTGTGTCCTGTTCTGTAGGAAGCTCTTAAACCATTGTAGAGCAGTCTGATTGATCCCAACCATTTCAAGTTTGAACAATAGCTTCTCCCTATCAACAGAATCAAAGGCTTTAGCAAGATCAAGATAAGTTATCATTAATTTGCTTCTTATTTTTACTTTATCAGCTATATATTTTGATAGGTCGAATAAAGCATCAGAAGAGTTCTTAGATTTTTGGAAACCATACTGTGATGTGGATAGAATATTATTTTGGTCCAAGTACTGCATTAACTGGGTCTTTACACATTTTTCAAGAATCTTAGAAATAATAGGCAGAAGAGAAATGGGATGGTAGTTGGTGTAATCATTTTTTGAACCTGACTTATAGATGGGTATCACCTTTGAGATTTTGAGCATGTCCGGAAATTTACCTGTCTGAATACTTGAGTTAATTAGGTGAAGAATAGGATCAATTAGGGTATGAATATTGTCCTTGATTACTCTTGCTGGAATATGATCATGGCCTGGGGCGCTATTACCTCTCATGCTACCGATCACCTGCATGAGATCTTCTCATGTGACAAGTTGAAACTCGAACACAGAACCAACAGCATGATCGGAATCGTTTATTTCTGGCTTGCCAAGGGGAGTTAAAGTATCAGCCAAGCGCTTTCCCACAGAGGCAAAGAAGTCATTGAAATTATTGCTAACCTCGGTTGCAGTGATCTGAGCAGGAGCCCGACCATCCCGTGCGAACACATTGACAGGAAATGCATGCACCCTGGCAGGCCTCCCCGAGACCTCATTCACAGTTGACCAGAATTTCTTAGGATTATTTGAGACTTCAATTATTTTATTCTCATAGTAATTATATTTTGTTTGCTTAATAAGAGAGTGTAGCCTATTTCTGTATTGAATAAATTCATTTTTTAGAGTTGCATTAAAAGGTTGTCTATTTAATCTTTTTTTCAAGTTATCCCGGTGCCTGATTGATTGAACTAAACCCAAGCTAATCCAGGGCTTCAATTTACTATTTTTTGCTGTCACTTTAATTAGTTTTGTGTTCACTTCTATTGTTTTCTGGAGTGTATCTGTGAAGAGACGATTTGCCACACTCACGTCCCTTTCATCAAGGATAGAGCTCCAATTTTGTGAAGAAATATCATTATTAATACCATGCCAGTCAATCTTGGAAAAATATTCGTTGTTATTTTGTGAAGATATTTTTGTAGAATTTTTTGCTAGATTCATGCATATAGCATAGTGGTCAGTCACAGAGGTTTGGAATACAGTGGTTGAAACATCAAATGAGTGAGGAAGTTTAACAATGGTTGATGCAAGTTCCACTAACTGGCCTGTTAATTTTATCTATACAGGCCGTTAATCCTGCATCGTTCAGTACATCAATGTATTGCTCCTCTACAGATCCTGTAGCAACATTAAGAATGTCACAGTTAATATCCCCTGCTAGAATTTGAATTTTCCTATTGCTCCCTGATGTGGTTCTGAAATGGGTGTCAATAGCATTTAAAAATTGAAATATATTGGAGTTTGGACTTCTATAAACTGCAAGAAGTTCACAGGGAGACCCCTCCCAGTCGAATTCAATTGATAGACAGGTGGCCACACCACCCAGCTGAAGCTCCCTGCAAGACACTGAAAGCTCATTATTTATGTACACCACAACACCATCACATTGATTTAGACTTTTGTAGGATCTGAGGAGCCTATACCCCTCAATATCCAGCAGGTCACTATCGTCATTCAGCCATGCCTCGGTCAAAATAATACAGCCAAAACGATGCTTTAGACTCTCTAAAACTATTAAAAATTCATCTATGTTTTTTTTGTAACTTCTTATGTTCATGTGAATTACTGAGAAATCCGTCTTGTCCCTATTTCCGGGAGAAGTTAAAAAAGGAAATTATAAAGAAAAATCATTAATATCCGTGCACTCAGTGCACTCAATTGGTGAAGCATCAATTGGCTCCATCAGATCACTCATTGTTCTATACTGTAAATACAATGAGACAAGCCATGCCACCTGCCGGGCACAAAAGAATACAAGTACCATAAATAAATAAATGAATAATAAACAAAACTAAAACAAAAATTGGAAAAATACGTTTAGCGGGAAACAAATTCGTGCTTAATTCTAATTGATAAATATACCTAGTCACGATCATCTCAATGACTAGCCAAACTAGAAAATGAATTAGAAGCATGAATAATTGTATATAATATCATTTCCCTAATTATATTTAATTTTGCGATTGTGTGGACCATTTTCATCTTTGTGAAATAAGAAATTAGATTTTAATTATATCTATTAGTGGCCCATAAATGTTCACATTACTCTTACTATAAATCAAGAGAACAATGTTTTTTATGTGTTAGTTTATTCAATAAGTAAATTCTGTTTCATAATCATCCTGTCAATCATTAGTTGGTCTAAAAACGATGTTTGTGCATACAGTGGGAACTGAATATTCTGTTAAGAAAGAAGATACCGATAAGAAAAGACAATCTAGACTATTCAGTAATGTATAGACATGACACAGCCAATGATGTGTAATCTAATATTTGAATTATAGCCTATCTTTATGTAATCTAATTATATCTAAATAATCTATTTATATCTTAAGTACTAGCCTATCTTTATAATTATATAGTTTTGATTAGTGTAACAGTGACTGTCTAAGTGATAGTATGGTTAAAGTTGGATGTAAAGGAAAGGTTAGTTCACATAGTACAAGTCATATAAAGTCTAAAAAATTCAAAAAAAGTGGTATTGTTGGTAGCGGATTATTATCAAAACTCGGTAGTATAGCATCTAGTATAATTAATAAGGGGATCGATATTTTACCAATTGAAATTCATCGATTTTCATACCAGTATTGCGGCCCTGGCACAAAGTTGGAAAAGCCATTGAAAAGAGGTGATAAGGGTATAAATTCATTAGATAAAGCGTGTAAGGTACATGACATAGCCTACAGTCAGTTCAGCGATAACGAAACACGTGCAAAAGCTGATGCTATATTAGCTGATAGAGCTTGGGAAATTTTTAAAGATTCAAATACACCACTTCCTGAGAAAGCATTAAGTTATTTGGTAAATCTTGCAATGAAGACTAAGAAAGCTATTGATTCTGGTATTCATCATATACGTAGGAGAGGTAGAAAAAGAAAAGGTGAGAGTTATTCATTGAGAAAGCCATCTACCATGGAAAGCGATTTAATTCGTAAAGAGACTATTAAGCAACTCAAAACACATGTAAAAGGGAGAGGATATTATTCAAAGCCATATCCACAGTATTATGGAAGAGGTAGGTTATTAAACACAGCAAGAACACATATTCGATTTGGCACAATCGCACTAGTGGGAAAGAAAAATAAAAGGGGAAAAGTTAAAAGAATTAGTATTGGGAAAACACAAAAATGAATTATTTAAAGTTAGATAAAGCATTATCAAACTTTGATTTGCTAATTTCAGCTATTAAAATACCATTACGCGGTGTTTATATGTTGAACAAGCTACCAAATAGAATACTTACTAATGAAATGATAATAGTAAATTTGGATAGAGATAGCGGAGTTGGATCACATTGGGTAGCCTGTCATAAAATAGCAGATAATGTTCACTATTTTGATCCTATAGGGAATTTACAGCCTCCGAAAATGTTAGTAGATTACTGGTGTAAACAAAAGAATATTAATATCTATTATAATATTGATCAGGTACAATCATATACTTCAAATATATGTGGACATCTATGTCTCTTGTTTCTTTGTAATCAGTTATAAGTGTTGAATGCTGAGAGAAGGATCTATAAAATGGTTGTTATAACATTATCATCAAATACAAGTGAGCTTTATGAAACTTTACCAGAAGTACTTGAACTTTCAAGCGAGACTGAATGGGAGATAGGCTTAATAAATTTGTGGACCTTCAACTCAATACCTAATGTAGAGAAAGGAAAGAATTCTAGTTTCAAATTCGGTGATAATCTAGTGAAACTGGAAACAGGATCATATGAAAGTGATACAATTATAGAAGCATTAAAAGAAAAATTAAACATAAGTGATGAATCTAATGATTTAGAAATTATAGGTAATAATAATACATTAAAAACAGAAATATATTCGAGTAAAGCAATTGATTAAGGTCAGCAAGATTCTATTGCACCGATATTAGGTTTTGATAGAGAAATTTTAGTGCCAAATGTTTGGCATTACTCAAAAAATCAAGAATCAATATCAAATATTTCCTCAATTATAGTTTCATGTAATCTAGTTTATAGTACATATGCTAATGGAAAAGAAACACATAGTTTATATGAATTTCTACCAAAGGTACCACCAGGTTATCTGATCAATGAAACACCAAATCCAATAATTCATGTGAGCTTATGTACACATAAATTTCAAACCATTAGTGTAAAGATCACTGACCAGAACGATAGTTTATTAGATTTCAGAGGTGATAGAATAACAGTGAGATTACATATACGTAAAAAACAGTATTAACATGGGCTTTATTGTTCACAATTTGCAAGCATATTCTAAATATAGAAATGTAAATCAGACTGGATGGAAAGGACAAAGTATAAAACTAATTAAATGAGGTGTGCCTAAAAAGAGAAAGAAGTTAATGCATAGATACAATGGTGGAGATTTGATTAGTAAGAGTTCATACTCTGTGCCATTAACATAAAAAAACGCACACATTTTAGAGAGATTAGGATTCTGTGTTAATTATAATTTTGTCAATGGCGGCAATAAGTGAGATACTAGATGTAGAAAGCGATATACACTACTACAATGATATTACACATTTTGAGTATCATACACATGGACCATATGCAAATCAAAAACTTGAACGCTCAGATGAAGTGAGAATTCCTATAAATTCTATGGATCTTTATTGTCTTCCATGTTGTTTGTTTCTATTGATTGAAGGTCGAGTTGATTGTAGAAAGGATGTGAATGATGATAAGTCGGATGCTGTGACTGAGGTGTCAGCAACATATAAATTAATAAGTAACACAATTGGCTATTTGTTTGATGAAATCAGATATGAGCTTGCAGGTACATCTATAGCTAAATCAAGATTGGTTGGTATAACTTCTTCAATAAAAGCATTATTGTTGAAAAATTTATTTGATAAGAATATTTCTCATTTAGCAGGATTTGATCATGAAGGATATACATTAACTGATAATAAATTCAGCTTTTGTGTACCACTAAAACTAATTCTTCCTTTTTTCGAGGATTTCAAACATGTAATATTGAGTTTAAAACAAGAGCTTGTACTACTTAGATTATCATCAGATATAAATTGTATTGAATCAGCAGATGGTAAGAGAGTTTCAATAACTTTGACTAAGCTAGTATGGAAGATGCCGTATATTGAGCTAGAAAATCATAGAAGACTAAAATTCCTGAAAATACTTGATGCAGACAGACCATTAAAATTAGCTTTCAGGAAATGGGAGATTCATGAATACCCAGTTCTTCCTTTAACAAAGGAGCATAGTTGGACAATCAGAACAACCTCCTCAGCAGACATTCCAAAATACGTGATTTTAGCATTTCAAACAAATAGGAAATTAACAATGAAAGCTAATATGGCGAAATTTTATTTTTGTCATCTTTATAATTTTAAACTTTATTTGAACTCGCAGTATTATCCCTATGATCATTTCCTAGGTAGTAAGGTTTTGTTGTACAAATCATTTCTTGATTTTGCATTATTGTACTATAATTTACCGATAAATGCTGAATATGGAAATGCAGTTAATTTTGCTAAGTTTAAGGATGAAACACCGATTTTTGTAATAGATTGTTCACATCAATCAGATCACTTGAAGGTATCGGCTGATGTTAGAGTAGAAATTGAATTTGAAAAGCCAGTAACAAATTCGACAACAGCATATTGTATTCTTGTAAGTGATACATTAATGGAATATAAACCACTAACATTGCTCGTAAGAGAAGTGCAATAGGTTTCTAATAGTATGTGTAGGTTTGTCAACTTCACAACAGAGTGCGCATAAATCAGTAAATAAGTTTAAGTATGAAGGTTAGTAAGTAGTTGCTCATGAGACGTGGTGATACACACACCATTGATTCATCATCAACAGCATTATTCTTGAGGCTACTGCAGAAGATGGAAGAACTAGTTAAGATCAAGGAGGGAGAAGAGGGTGATATTTATGATAGACTTTCAGCTTACTATACCGGTACTAATAGTTCATTTAATGAGATGCATCATTCTAAACCAGTTTCTAAACAAGGACGACAAACATATTCTCGTGCTGTTCAGTGTAATTTAGATAGTGAAGACACTTCGCAAACGAAGACGGAAAGCAAATTGATTGAAGAAGATGAGGTGCTTAATAATGAAGCTGAGAAGGAGAATGCAGTATTGAAAGAAACAGGTGAGTCAGATATTTCAACTTTCTGTGTGGTTGAATTTCATGGATTTAAAAATTATTCGGATAATTCATTTATTCTAAAAGAATTTGCACTTATTGATACACGTCAAACATATGTTTTATATCATTTCAAACCACCATTTCCTAAATCAGAACTTCCATGGAAATCATATTGTGATGTATCTTGGCTGGAATTTTATCATCATAAGATAAAATGGGAAATGGGAGATACTGAATACTTGGATAATATTATCAAAAGTTGTCTACAAAACTATCAAAAAGTTTATACTAAGGGTAGAGGAAAGATGGAATTTTTAAAGAAATTTCATGCTAATGTAGAGATGATATCAGATAATTTTGAAAGACCAGATTACAAAAAATTTGAAAGTAGTTGGTGTAATGAGATTTGCAAAATACATAGATCGGTTGGGAATGGACGTTGTGCACTTTTCAGCGCAAATCATTTTCTTTCAGAGTTACTAATAAAGTCAGAAGTAATGTGTAAACAACATGTGGATTATATGTGTGAGAGTGAGAGGATGAGGTCTATGAAAAGTTGCCCTTTTTATAATAGTGAGAAAAAAGAAAGTATGCAAGACAGGGTTTTTTCTACAATGGTAGTAAAGTAATTTGTGTTTATTGTGGATACGAACTGTTTATGCATAGAGCTAGAATATGTAATCTTAATAGCGGTATAAATACAGTAAATTTTTCAGTCTTGGTTCCACTGGTATAAATAGAGCTGAAAATGGTAGGATGATTCAGTGTGCTATTAAACATCGGTCAGGATGAATCCGGCAAATTGATTAACAGCTGAAGATAATTTAGAAAGTAAACTTCGCAAACATTTCGATTGGTTTGATGTATGTGAAAATTCAATCAGTAAAGCTAAAAAAGGAAATCGAGATACAACGTTATTAGTGGAATTACTATCAGTTTTTATCAACAGTGAATATTAATGACATTAACGAGTATTTATGTTATTATAGACCGTTTAAATTAAATGTGAATAAACTATTTAAATTAGAAAATGCTGTATTAAATAATATTACATCATCTATAAACAATGATAAAGTTCATTGACTGCTTGCAAACATGTTTGTGCAGGTCTTCGTAGTGGAAGTAGTGGGGAAGAGTATTGTGGGAATGAAGTCAGTAACTTGAAATTGATATTCATTCTACATTCAACATCGTGCGTGTGTGAATGTGTTTTCAATCATGCAAGACACTCTATCTTTCGATTTGGCAAAGTTCAACCAATCATCATATGAAGATATTCCAATTGTTCAAATATATGATTTGAAATATCCTTTACAAAAAGCAAGATTAGCACGAATAAAGTGTGGAGTTAGGATTGTGATGAGACTATATGAAATTAATAAGAAGAGCGGTGCGTATTCGTTTTATGATGTTTATCTACCTGAGAAGTATTTATCAACATTGAATGCAGCAACTTTGGATGATTTTAACAGTAGAAAGTATGTAATGAGATGTCAACATAGAGAGGATAAACCATCTTTAATTCACTTGGGAATGCAATAGTAAGAACTCAAAACTAACTAAAACTGGATTGTTTTGATTTACTTGGAATTAATGAAACTCAGTGATGTAGGTCTGTCTCATAGTTGAATGTTAACAATTGATATTTCTATATTGGTCTAGATATTTAGTAAATATTTAGTTCACTATAGATAATCTATCAACATTTAGCTAGAGATGGAGATGAAGCACTTTAAAACTTCAATGCCTGCGCTTTTTACTGCATGGATAAAGTGAATATTTGAATTAATTATATACTATCGAATTATATTCATATTCATTTTCATCCTACAGTCAGGTGGAAAGAAAAGCATATATAAAAGAAAGTAAGCTGTATTTTACTCAGTCTTTACTCAAAAAAAATAGCTGATCTAACAACTACATCAATGATAGTAAAACGATTGTATGTAGTAAAAGAAGCAACACTAAGAAATTATAATAAGTAGAGCTATTGCTGCTGCTGCTGCACAATTTCTGATCTAACTCAGTGATGTAGGTCTGTCTCATAGTTAAATGTTGACAATTGATATTTCTATATTGGTCTAGATATTAAGTAAATATTTAGTTCACTATAGATAATCTATCAATATTTAGCTAGAGATGGAGATGAAGCACTTTAAAACTTCAATGCCTGCGCTTTTTACTGCATGGATAAAGTGAATATTTGAATTAATTATATACTATCGAATTATATTCATATTCATTTTCATCCTACAGTCAGGTGGAAAGAAAAGCATATATAAAAGAAAGTAAGCCATATTTTACTCAGTCTTTGCTGATTTCAGCCAGAGTTAACTACAAAAGGTGTTAGTACATACATAACCTATAAATTATGAATCAATGCTTTAGTTATTCAAAGTTCAAAAAGCTATCAAGGCTTCTAATGGGTATAACATTTGATGAATTTAATGAACTGGTAAATAGTGTAAGATATTCAAAGTACTGTTTAGATAATGACACTGACAGTAAGGAGGTTAAGCATATCAATCAAAATTCAAACAATGTAGATACAAACAATTCAAGATTCTCTATATTATCTGAAATATATGATCTACTAGATATTGTGGTTGATGGTTATGGTTATTTCCATTATGGTTGTAGCTGTGAATCTTCAGTTATGACAATAACTGATGTTAATGAGCTCTGGGAAGCATTATTTGATCTAGCCGAGTGTAAGTGTATGAAAAAGTAATAAACATCAAGCTTCAAAGCTATAAGATATTCTGCTTGCTAAAAGTAACAGGGCGGCGGGGGGTGGTGGCATAGGGGGTGGTAGGGGGGCTTGTTTGGAAGAAGGATCTTGCAAGTGATAAGTCTACATATTTTTTTAAAATAAGTACTTGAACAAAAATGGAGGTCTTCTAGTGGGAGGTTTAGGCAAGGGGTCTTCTCGCTCGAAGTGTGGGGGATTGATCGGATTGTTATGCTTGCATACTGAAGCATCTACTGAGAGATAATGCTAATATTCTGATGATTTCCAAAATGGATCCTTTAAATCTAAAACTAGTTTATCGTGATTTTGTTAATGCTGATATGGATTATAATAAATTTAAAAACATGTGTACAGAGGTATGGACTAAGGGAAGTCATTATTTTGTTTCTATATTTACAGACTGTAAGAAACATAATGGAGAATATAGAGAGAATTTAAATGTTTTTATAACAAATTTTTAACAAATAGAAATTATTCTAATTAAGTTAACACTATCATTGATAGTCTTCAGTTAATAACAAACCTTCATAAGGTAATGTTTGAAATGGGTAATAGAAAACATATACATGTGAAACCAAATAGAAAAACTAAGAGTCAAGGAAGGAGAAATAGAGATAGGTTGAGTCAATTAGCTAATAATAATATAATCAGGAGTAATTTGAATGCTGATAATCGATTGGAAAATCAGTTACAAAGTTTGAGAAATTCAATAATCAAAAAATAATAATCTGAAAGGATTACAATCAGAGACTGCAGTTAACTTGAAGAAAAAATACGAGCCAATAATATCACCGTTAGAACAGATTAAACAATCTAATTTGGAAATACAGAGACAATTTGAAGAGGATAAAAATCGAGAATATGGAATCAGCGATGATGAGAATGTATATGAAATCTCATCAGATGAGGGAGGAGAAGAGGAAGAGGAAGATGAAGAGGAGGATGAAGAAGAAGAAGGTGAGAGACATAGTTCATTTCGTATGAAACAAGAGAGGTTTGAGCAAGATGAGGGAGAGGAATCGAATAATGGGGCGGAAGATAGTAGAATAGTGTACGATGAGACTAGCTTCACTCATAAATTAACACCATTAAGCACCATGTTAGATAAGTATATTAGTGAGTTTCATAATTTGAAACGTAAATCAGTAATGTATGGAATACAATTTGATAAGTATACAAGTTCTTACTATATGGGTAGAAAGATACCATTAATATTCAATAATGATTATTTAGTTATTGGAGAATCAGTACAGCTTAAAATTAAATTGAGTCAAGGTTTGCTAGAATTACTATTTAAAAGTAAACCAGATATTAACCTTATCAAAACTAATGATTTCAAGAAATATAAAAGACTATTATTGTTTACAGACGCACATCTTACCTCTAGCGGGAATTTTAAACGTGTAAATGGTATGAAATCAAAATTAATTCAAAGACTACTGTTTCCTACACTGCAACTACAAAGTTTGCGATTAAAGAAAGGTGAAGGTTTAACTTTTATTAAGAACATGAATCCAAACCGTACTTATATTTATTGGGATAATGTAAATGAGCTTATTTCAAGGTTAGACTTGTTGATGAGATCGCAACAGACAGGTCATGATTGTCATCAAGTTGAGATCGCTAGTATTGTTGAGGAACTACGTGAGTTCGGATATATAATATAAGGAAGATTATAATAATGAGTATTGATAAGTTTGGACGAATGCTTAATAACAGGAATTCTGTTAATCAGTATAGAACTAATATAATAAATACAAGTAATTCTAAAATAGATCTGCTAGAAAAGGAAATTAAAAATATTCAGTTAAACTTTAAAGCAGCTGTAAGAGATTTGTTTGATAATGAGAAATCAAATTTAATATCAAGGAAAGAGTTTAACATTGAAAAAGCAACATTTGTCAGCTTGGCAAATTTAAATACAACAGTAGAAACAATCAAAAGTATTTTTCCAGAACTAGTATATGAAAACAGAGATTTTCAGGATAGATTGAATTCAGCATTTATCAGTAATAGCGAGAAATCGAATTTTATATCAAGGAAAGAGTATAACATTGAAAAAGCAACATTGGTAAGCTTGGAAAATTTAAATACAACAGTAGAAACAATCAAAAGTATTTTTCCAGAACTAGTATATGAAAACAGAGATTTTCAGGATAGATTGAATTCAGCATTTATCAGTAATAGTGAGAAATCGAATTTTATATCAAGGAAAGAGTTTAACATTGAAAAAGCAACATTTGTAAGCTTGGAAAATTTAAATACAACAGTAGAAACAATCAAAAGTATTTTTCCAGAACTAGTATATGAAAACAGAGATTTTCAGGATAGATTGAATTCAGCATTTATCAGTAATAGTGAGAAATCGAATTTTATATCAAGGAAAGAGTTTAACATTGAAAAAGCAGCATTGGTAAGCTTGGTAAATTTAAATACAACAGTAGAAACAATCAAAAGTATTTTTCCAGAACTAGTATATGAAAACAAAGATTTTCAGGATAGATTGAATTCAGCATTTATCAGTAATAGTGAGAAATCGAATTTTATATCTAGGGAAGAGTTTTATATTGAGAGAGCACAACTTGTTAGTATTGGAGATTTAAATACAATGCTACAAGTTGTGAAAGATAGCATGGGTGATATTATTTTTGATAACAATATTTTCATAGAAAAACTGAACACGGAAATAATTAAGTTCACTTATTATTTAATTAGTAAGTGTCTTACCGCATCAAAAACATTTGATTGGAAGAGTCTACAAGCAAAGGGGCTACCAGATTACCATATAATAAATGAGTTTTTTAAAATGATTAACATTTCAGAACCTGAGGTGGAATATGATGAATCACTTTTGAATAGACCGCTCCAAACTAGACTCTTGAAAAGATACGATGATTATAACAAGCAGTCGACTCTAAACAATAAAAAAGACTAGACCTTGATGCAAGCAAAAAACTGAGAACGTGTTTGACTTGACAGAGAAGAAGAAGAAGAGAGTAGGGTAGGTCAGTATTGATGTGAACAAACTTGCAGTCTGTCTCAGCATCAAAACAACATTCCTCCAGAACAGGTTAGCGTAAACAGAGTTTCATTCATTGTAAAAACAAAATTTAATACATGCTCCTTCTATAGATAAGAAGTAATACTACAAACTTTTTGTTATACACTCTTTCTGAAGCAAGGAACAAAACCAATAATCTACTTACATTACATAGTCGATATTCGAGCGGCGGGCGGCGGCGGGTGGCGGCTTAGGGGGTGATGGGGGGGACTTGTTTGGAAGGAGGATCTTGCAAGTGTCTACTTATTTTTTTTAAATAAGTACTTGAACAAAAATGGTGGTCTTCAGTAGGAGGAGGAGATTTGGTTCAGGCTGGGGGGGTCCGCGAAGTGTGGGGGATTGCTTGGAGGGGGATTCTGCAATTGGTACGCCCATAAATTTGTTTTTTTCAAATAAATACTTGAAATAGAATGGCGGTTTTAGTATCGGTGGGAGAACTGGTCCAGGCGAGGGGTTAGAAAATGGAGTTTTCCTGCGCGGAGCGTGGGGGGATTTGGGCGGGGTTTAGAGCCCCCCTGGGGGATTAGGCTCCGCCCCCTAATTAAAATACTGCTCTGTGATTGGTGCGTTCAAACAGCAATAGTATACTACTTTATTGCCTTTACGCTTACTTCCCAGACGGTGGCATGCATCGACCATGTCATCGGTTATATCCACTCCTAAGGCATGGCCTACTTTCTTGACTTCATCCTGAACGTCTTCATTAGGCTTATCAGGAACTCCATTTATTTCGATGCAATTAATTCTAGAGTATTGTTCTGACTCGTCTAGCGAATTTTCCATTTCTCTTACTAGCTTCATTAAGTTTAGCATTTTCTCCTAGTAGCTCGTCAATTATCTTCTCGTATCTAGTAATTACTTCAGTTTGTTTTTCAATAATAATCTTTAGTTCAGCAATATTCTGATGACAGTTTTTGACTGACTTACCCAATTCTACTTCCAGGTCTCTATTTTGTTTCTTGTTTTCAGCTCTTATAACATTCAACATTTCCATCACATCACTTAAGTTGGGACTGTTCCTATCAAGTTGAGATTCAACTAACATACTGCTTCGTCTGGTTTTTGCACAATTTACACATCTCCAAATTTGAATGTCCTCTTGGAAGAGGTCAATTTCATCCTTGGAAAGTTTAACACATGATCCATGAAAAGGCGAATCACAATCGTTGCACCTTATTTTTAAACTCTTCGTATCTATATTTTTAAGACACAACTTGCACTTATCGGCCATTATTTCAACTGTACTCAATGTCACTGGATACAAACTTGATGTCACTGGATATTTGGATCTGAATAAGTTAATTAAAGTTCGAGAACAAAATAAATGCACTATTTAATAACAGGAATACTAACTTCATAGCAGGAAGCCAACACGCATATTGAAACAAGAACAGCGCTACTATAATAGTAATCTTATCTTTACGGATAAGGCCGGCTGCCGAACGTCTGTTCTCATCGAGCTCTGAGTCATAACTGACATAGTTATGAGATGTTAATTGAAAATCAATGAGAAGATTTGATATTATATTGCTCTCACATTCAGAATGTACGTTCAAAGTCTGTAAAATCAAAGAGCTTAATGAAGAAATTTAATATCTGAACATAGTTATGAGATGCTAATTGAAAATCAATGAGAAGATTTGATATTACTTTGCTCTCACATTCGAAATATTGTTATTCAAAAATATTACATCTCTGCTCAGGTGAGACTAATTGAGAAATTTTATATTGCTGCAATGACAGAAAACAACAACGTTTTTTTTTAAATTCAATACTTACAAGCAGAATCTAACAGAGGACGTGTTTTGGTGACGTGTGAGAGATTTGTTATTTTGTTATCTCTGAATGCACTTTGCTGTATGTGTCAGAACAAAGTTTACAATTGTAACAATATACAAATAAAATACTACATCAATTTGAAATGTTCATCACAAAACTCCAACTTTTCATCTTTTTATAAACAGTTTGTTGCCAAAACAAACACCTTGTCAACCGTGCTCACATGATAAGTATCCATGTAGGGTTAGCCTACATCAATATTATAAATACAACATATCCTTAATACAACAATAACAGACCATTTACTACAATAACTTCACAGAATAACCTAACACTACGATAACTGTATCACAGCCATCTACTACAGAAAGCAGTGTAAAGGAAAATTGGCAGCAGTGCTTCTGACTCTATAAGTACTGTTTGTTTAACATTTTGAACTGGGGAGATGTCAGTATACACCACCTTCAAAGTCAGACACATCCATCCTAGCACTGAAAATCAGTCTTGTTTTGGCAGTGGCTGCTTTTGTCATTCTTGTGCTGAAAAGAAGTGTCTTGTTTTGGCGGGGGCGTGTCTGTGACTAATTTCTCTACCTGGAGAACAGTCTCTGGTTGTCCCTATCAGCTCTTGTAGTTTTTGCTGGAAGAATCGCTAGGAAGTAAACTGGTTTGAATTTTGGCACAGACTGTACTTTCTTGGAAATATTCTATTCATAACTTAGTGTGACTGGAGCATTATTCTGTGTGACCATTCATGAAACACAACTCCTGCGTGACATTGTCTCTTATCTAAACCTAATTTAGTTCTATTGCTTCCTCTCTCACTCACTCTCTCCCCTTCCTCTATCTAAACATCACTCTATCACTCCTGCGCCACTTACTCTCACACACACACACACACACACCACACACACACACACACACACACACACACACACACACTCTCATTCTCTCCCTCTCTTACTTTTTGTAGAGAGTTAGTGGGAAGGATACTTCAAATATTCTTCCTGAAGAAAGGACATTGATATGTCCAAAGCTCCGCCAATTTATGTAGATGCATAGCAATATTATCTATTTTATCTATAGTTATTACAAATTGCTTTTTTTCATATCATATACAGCTCAATAATTATTTTCTTCATTTATATTTTGCGAATTCATCCATAATTTTGCTGTATTGTGAGCTGTATACGTGTATAAACCAGTATATATTGTAATCCACATAAATAAATTACTCAATCAATCATTCAATTACCCGGTTGTGTGCTAATGGGAGCTATACGAATTTATATCCTTTTCACAGAATCGACAATTTAATCTTTATTCTCATTATTGAATTTTTCATACAAGGAAAATCATCGTTTATATAATACTGTCATTTAATAAGCATTACTGTCATTTGATGTAAATCAGTGTATAAGGTACAGTTTATAGTTCACAATATTATCATTGTAGGATACTATTCTATAAATCAATATCCCGTTATTAATCAAAAACTTGTATTAATTTCACACAGTGTGAAAGTACATTCAAATTGCATTCTACATTCATTGTAATTAGTAATATTTTTCATACTTTTCTCCTTTCTTTCCCCTCAGGGTTTTGTTATTATTTCATACAATGCTTCAGACATCTTCCACCTTGAATTTGCCTTTTCCATGCCTACATTCCTAGATTTGTTGTGTCAATTATATTCATTACTATCAACTCTTGCTTGTAATATTGTGAATTCCCCCATTCCACTGAGTAGGATTGTATAATTATAGTTGATGTAGCATCCTACTGGAGGGTTGATGGTTGAATGTGAGAGAGGGCCGGTTGTGCAAAAAAAAAAATAAAGCAGCAATTCAATTGAATCCTCTCTTCTTCACTTTCTCACTATAGGTCTATATCCCTCAGAAACACACTCTTGTAAATTATACAATCCCTTCCACTGAAATAATTTGACTCCTTCAATTTATGTGCTCCCCACTTGATAATACCGCCCATTGTTCTCACAATAATATTTATTGAACGAGCGTTAGCAAGTTCTTACTTTTTACTAAAGTTCAAAGTTGTTGCCAGTATGTGGGTTTGTTTGTTTGAATGTACTACAATAACTTTAGAAAGAGTTGATTGATCAGCTTCAAATTTTGAACACGCACTCTCCAAACCTTTTTACAGGTCAAGTTCATTGAACAACAAAATATTTTACTCACTTCTTCGTCCTTTTTCAGGATATAAAAGTAACATTGAAAGTACTGCATGAGACAAAATAACTTGCTCCTGTTTGTCTGCCTTACAATTATCCTTCAGTAGCATACACGTAATATTGATGATACAAATTGTGATGGCAGTTGCTATGTCGTTGGTATTATTGATTTAACAAAATTTGAATTCTGATTCTGAATCATTTACCCATACGGAGAAACCTATGAAGTCCTATGGATTCATGTAGGCCTACAGCGTAATATTAATAGGAAAACAGCTTAATGTTCCTTTTCCAAAGATAATATAACAGTGGGCTCCACTGGGATTCTTATTCAAATTGAAAAAAAATTCTGTAGGTAGCTTCAAAATCTTGGTCTGCCATATTGGTTCTGTCACATTGAATCAACATTTTTTATGGGAATATTTTAATATGAGACTCAAGAATAGAATTTCAAGAGATAATGAATGGTGGAAATTGCTTATCAATTTATATCAAACCGTTGCCTGGACTATTGCCTAGAGCAGTATAGATTTATTCATCACATATTCTAATAATTATCGTTCCCTAAAAACCTATGTTAAGTGTTTATACAGTCTGCTGAGAGAGATATCTGTGATAGATATATAACCGAATAATGCTATATGAATACTATATAATTGTACTATCCCATACTATTAAACGATCATTTTCTGTTTATATGTTTAAATTAATGTTTATATGTTCAAATGTTTTTATGTTTATACGGAGTCTGTACAATAAATAACCGGACTGACCTCAGGAAATTTTTTATTGGCAAAATATGTACAAATTTTCTTTATAAATCTTTAAAATAGTCCCCATTGGAGTCAATAACATGCTGATACCGGATTTTCCAATCCCTGAACGCTCCCTGGAAGTCGGCAAACTCTATGCTGTTTGGAGCCCTTGTCATAGAACATTGAACATTTTCCAGAGTCTCGAACTGCGTCCCCTTAAGTTGTCTCTTGAGTTTGTGCCACAAACTGTTAAACGGCCACACTGTAAACAGCCAGTACAGCCAAAGGTGCTCCGTGGACTAACCGCCCGGTGTTGCATGCTAGAATCGTACACTATGCTAGAGAAGTACACTAATGATGTCACACCCAAGTACGTTACTGGTGATGACATGCTTGCATTTTCTACTGTGACGTCACTGCGTCACAGTATACACTCTGAGCATAGGTCGGTTTCACGCATACTACACCGGTGTTATATGCCAGAATGCCCTGAAATATCTTGGTAGGGTAGTCAAACCAGTTTTTTTCACTACTACGTCACAGAGTCCACGGCACAAAATCTCTATGTCACTGAGATATTTTGGCCCCACCACTACATTCACATTTCATTGTTCAATGGCCACCCACACACGCACAAGCCCTCAAACCAGTTATATGGTTTCAAGGCATTCACAGACAGACGTGATACAGAGCTTGGGACGATTCGGTACGATATGTTATTACATAGTGGTAAATGAGAACGTGCACACAGCAGCAATATACCGAGGAAAGCGATATTATCACAAGCGGTAGATCGCGTCAGTAATTTGGTCTACCGAATCTGTTCGGTAGACCGCTCGGAAATCAAGGCGGGAATCAGTAGTGCACACCTTTCTTATCGCACATGAATGCAGTGTAGTTAGTAGCTAATAATTTAGTTCAATTTTTTTAAATATGGATCAGTGTTTACAAGAAGAAGCATTGCTTTTGTCGCTCGCTATGGACGAGGACGAACATGATGAACCATTGTAAGTAACTTTTCATGTTTTATAATTGAAATTCACGAACTTGAACCAAGAAATTACACATTATCAGAATTTTTTTGAAAAAATAACCTTGACATCGGTTTAAAGAAGCATCAAGGAATATGCATGCCAAAAGAAAATCAATTCCATTTAGTAGTTATTGAACAGCAAAGTAGTAAATAAAAAATTACGGGATTTCAATGAAAATACAAATTTTAATTTGATATTTTTTAATCGATTGGAAATATTTCTTATTTCATGACCAATGTTCTTAGCAAAGAATGAAATAGCTAGTCCAGCTGATTATTGCTCCGGTCCGCCAGAGGGACTTTCTTTCGCTGGTCAAATAGTACAGTTTTGAGATTCGGTTTGGAAATGGTAGTCATTTCGATTTTGATTGTAAAACTGGAATAGGAACTTCTCGATATACCCGTAGATAAATCAAATTGTATACTTCAGGCCTTTGGCTAACAAGATTAGTTTCATCAGACAACACACAAGGTTTTCCACATAATCATTGGAAAAACTTATTTTCAAAAATAGAATTTCAATCAACCTGGAACAATGCACTGCACTGATTAGAAACATCTAATTTGGAATAATTACTAATAGCCATATATTGCTAAAACACTTACTTGAAAATAATGTATAGGTAACATTTTAATACTCTCTACACAGAATCAATCAATCACTATGTGGCTTGGCAACAATAAAAATTATTATAAAATAATGTTGTATAGTTTCTAATGAATTGATAATGTTATTTAAGTCATGTATTCAATAATATTTATCGAATTCCGAGCGACTGCGTGCAGCACGTGTGTGAATGTTCAGTTCGGTAAACTAGCGATATTTTCCCGAGCTCAATATCGCTCGGTTTGTCCCGAGCCTGTGTCGCGTCTGTCTGTGGAAGCCTTTACTCCAGTTCTGGAGTAAGAAAAACTGGTTTGACTGGTTGAGGCGAATCTGTAATGGGAACCTACCCTTATATCACGCCTACCAGAATCTACACCGGGGCCCATCAAATCCGTCCAGGGATTGCCGATTCGTGGATCCTCCATCACAACTATGCTCCGTCGCACACCTGCCTGCTCATCACCTAGCAGTTGGCCAAACAGTCAAGAGTAACGTTGCCACATCTCCCTTACAGCCCGGATATGGCACCACCGGACTTCTTTTGGTTCCCCAAGATCAAGAAAAAACTTAAGGGGATGCAGTTCGGGACTCTGGAAAACGTTCAACGTGCTATGACAAGGGCTCTAGACAGCATAGAGGTTGCCGACTTCCAGGGAGCGTTCAGGGATTGGAAAATCCGGTATCAGTGTGTTATCGACTCCAATGGGGACTACTTTGAAGATTTCTAGTGAAAAATTGTACATACTTTGCCAATAAAGAAATTCCTGAGGTCAGTCCAGTTACTTATTATACAGACCCTGTATATGTAGGCTATATCTGTATGTGACCGGATCTCAAAAATGGCTCTAACGATTCTTACGAAATTTGGAACAAGGTATGTTCATGATTCAATTGCACTTGGTCTCAACCCTGGGATAACTCGCTTAAGGTCATTAAAAGGATAAATACATCCTTGAAAAAACAGCTGGAAATTTTGTCGTCTGTCGATACGGTAATGGAAGTGAATGAACGAGTGCATGTGTGGGATCATTCAGCTGATCTCACGAAAAGAAAAATTCAACAAGAAAAACTTATCCTCATTTATTTCTCTTTTCAGAAAGTCCAAAATAGTAACTAGATTCTGTTAGTGTAGTACAATATGTAATTAGTGTATGTACAATAGTACATAGCCTATCAAATTTGTAGCAAACATAGTATATCATTCTAAATCGAATTCATAGTATATCCATTTGTAATTGATGATGTGTTTGTTTTTTGAAGTGTGAATAAATTATTATTTTGATGAGTGATAGTAGCGTGACCTAAATTTTGATTTGGACTGTAGTATAAATTTGAAAAAGGTCAGTTTTGGGCATAAGCCTGTTGTGCCTCCTCATATAACTGTAAGAATAATTGTTCAACTGAGAAAGTGAATAGCTGAATTAAAACTATAAATTCAATCTTTCGTTAAAAAATTTTCTATGCTTTTACACTGCAGATCAAAGCTCGATCCCCCAATATTATTCGACTAAACGAGTGACCCAAATGAAGGGATTCAAAATATAAAAAAATGAAAAATGAGAATGCGAAAAAAATTATAATAATTGAAACTACAAAAATTATCATTTAATCAAGAGACATTTATGGTATTAATAATTTTCTGAAAAACATTAATAATTGGCAATAATAATTTTCCAATATTGCACTGATAGTTTTAATTTTAGATGACTCTCTCCTGGATTATTGGGATCTGTGTTTGAGATTCCTGAGTGATTGCTGCATCATCTGAGAAAACACCGTGAAAGTGAGCTCTGTTCAAAATTAACAGAATGATCAAGTAAAGAGATTTAGAAAGTGGGTTTTCTCTTGATGATTGTAATGGACGGCTTAATTGCTTTTAAATAATTATAAAAATATCACAGATTATTGACCGAATGTAGTGAGGTCTATGTTTTGAATGGGGTTTTCTTCTGTCTGTCTGTATGTAATGCAATTATGCCAAATGTGTTGATAGAATTTAATGAGATTTGGCAGGAATATTCCTTTTTCAACTGTGCATCGATGTATACACAAGGTTCTTTGAGATTTTTCATTTCAAGGATAATAAGAAAAGGAATTCCTCCATACTCTGAATTATTCATAAACAATCAGCCGACAAGTGGATTACATAGATGTCTGGAAAAGCTGTGTCAATTTCTATAAGGTCTACAGTTGCAATCAAAGACCTTGAAGAGATATGCATCTTTAAGGTCTTTGGTTTCAATATTTTGTTTGTCAGTCATTCAATTATAAAATTAAGCAAGCAATTTCTGTATATCTTTTTATATTTTTATATCTGGTTACCTGGTTATTTATGTTGAACAGATCTCGAAAACGGCTCTAACGATCACGAAATTTGGAACATAGTAGGTTTATGATATAAAAATTCGATTGCACTGGGTCTCATCCCTGGGAAAACTCGCTGAAGGACATGAAAAGGATGACAATTATGCATCCATGGGAAAACAGATGATAATTTCATCGTCTGTCAAAACAGAAGATGCATGTGTGGGAGAGAGACAGAATTATTTCCAGCTGTGTAAGCAATCAGTAAGAAATATTATCTTGGAATTTTAATCGACTTGATCAAAATAATCTGATTTGTATTCTAAACTAGAGAATATCATAATTTTCAAAGCTATTCATTATTTGACAATTTTAAGTGATGAGTGAGTGTTATTTTGTTATTCAATTTGGTTTGTAAATAATCTAAATTAGAACATTTTTGTTTCTAAATGTTTGGACTGAAAATTGAGCCTGAATTCAAGTGTATGGAGCATAGCCTACTTTCTTGACTTTTCATAGTGTATAAATCTAAATTCGGGGAAGAAACAGTTTTTGGCTGTGCCTGTTAGTCCTTCCCCAATCATTTTAAAGAATTTTGTTCTGTATATCGATAGTTTATAAATAAATAACGAGCAAAGCTCGCAATAATTCAATAGTTGATTAAAAATAATCAAATAAATAAGTAAATAATGCTGAAGAAAAAAATATTTTTTATTGTAAAAAATTAATTCTCATCATATTGGCAGATTATCACAGAACTGGATGAATTATATCATATTTTTATGGAATACAAACTCAAACGTGAACAGAGTTTGTTAACTTTTCTAACAGGTGACATGAGATACTTGTGGATGAGAAAACTGCGTGAGGTCTATTGTTCACAGAACTACTAGTTACATTCCAGTACAATTATCATGTTTCACAATCCAATATTGGGGCACCGAGCTTCGCTTGTTTTTTTATTTATTGATAAACAGAACAAAATGATTGGGGAAGGACTAACAGGCACAGCCCAAAACTGTTTCTTCCCTGAATTTTGATTTTGAGGTCATGTATTGTTTATATTTCACAGCTGGCTATACGTCAGTTTATGAATTTCGGGGATGAAATATTTTTATTTTCCACAGATGCACTCGCTCACTCACTTTATTATCCACAGACGACGAAAGTCTCAGCTATTTTTCCAAGGATGAATTATCCTTGTAATGTCCTTCAGTGAGTTTTACCAGGGATGAGACCTAGTGCAATCGAATTTTCATATCATGAACCTACTATGTTCCAAATTTCGTGAAAATCGTTAGAGCGGTTTCGAGATCTGTTGGATTTAAATAACCAGATATAAAAATAACCAGATAAACATAAAAATATATATAGAAATTGCTTGCTCAATATAATAGGATTTCTAAGTAGAGCTCATAAGTATCGTAATCTTGCCGTACAATAATTGAAGTTGATCCCATTCAACTTTATTATACTTTTCAAAGTTTTCGTATTCTACTCATTTCCATTGACAACATGCTCACATATCCAATCTTCCAGGAATTCTATCTTATATAAATAAGCCTCTACATCCCTATATTCCTAGAGAAGGGTATTTCTATGTTGTGGAAGCACATACTTACATTAGCTTATAACAATCAGGTAGTTTCTAGGGAATATGAAAAGATAGACCAATTGTCTCAAAGGTCTATTGCTGGTTTTCAAATAAAAGGAAATTCAAAATGAAAAATAATAGCAAATTCAATTATCTTCAAAATACTCAATGTTCGAGTAAATTCACCCTCCAGTAGACTATATTCAACACAGTAGAACCTCTATAATTTGTGGCTTATGGGACCAAGCGTTTAATGAAAATTTTTGAGGGTTACAAATATATATCAAGCTCTGCAATATCGAGGCTGATAGAACCAAATTCTAAAAATTGTATCATGCATACTGATCCTATCATTACCCATAATTAATTCATAATATAGCCTCCATGAATGGATATAAGAAAATATCGTTGAATATTAATTTGACATACTTGTAAAAGATTTCAGAGATCAAAACAACTGTTCATGAGCGAGTTCTTTAACCCAGGGTGTCTCTAGTTATAAGTAGTGGTGTTTTGAGAGAGCTGCTTATCCAATAGAAATCGAGGGGCGTGGCCTCCCCCTCCACCAACCCTGCCATAGTCCGCCATTTTGGCCACGCCCCCAGCCAATAGGAAGCGAGGGGCGCGGCCACACCCCTTTTTCCTCCCCATCCACCCCCCCTGCCATAGTCTGCCATTTTGGCCACGCCCCCAGCCAATAGGAAGCGAGGGGGCGTGGCCAAAATGGCGGCCCCCTCCCCCCTCCACCCCCCCCTTCCCTAGTGTCGGCCATTTTGTCCCCCTCCAAAGTCCCCGCCCCAACTAATAGGAAGAGGTTCCCCAGGAAGTGCCCCTGACGGTCATCTTTGTTGTAGCAGGTGTTCTGTCAAAAACATCTGCCCCAGTCATCCCCCACCAAAGTCCCCACCCCCAACCAATAGGAAGAGGTTCCCCAGGAAGTGCCCCTGACGGCCATCTTTGTTGTAGCAGGTGTTCTGTCAAAAACATCTGCCCCAGTCATCCTAACACCTGCTTCAGCAATTAAGTGGTGCCAATTAGCATATTAAAAATATCCCCACATTTAAAATCTTTAAAATCTTTAAAATCACAGATATCACTACTAGCACTAAACTCTCAAAGTACACTACTAATCTATTTCCCAGTCATATTTTTTTCTTTTTTTTCCTGCATCACTTGGTTGCCTATCACTGAACATTCTTTTCAAAAACAACTCTTGCACCTGATCAGAATTCAAATTATGTTGTACAGCTTCACTCATGTCAAAGATGTACCTCTTTTTGACATATTGTGCAATCAAATAGTATGAAAAGTTGAACAACTGTTCATTTAAATATTTCTGAAAATCTTCACCTTTCATAATCATCTGCATAATGTCATCTTTTAGCTTCTCACCAAAAGCTAAATTTTTTTCATCAAGTTTCTTTTGCACCTCAGCAAACATAATATTGAATGTTGTTTCTAGATCAACTACTTTCAAATTATAATCTTGCCTGTTAATAAAGTTAAGTTTAGTTTGTGCAAGTAGATTGTCTTTTAATTCTTTCAATTTAGTTTCTAGCAAATCTGTATCAACATGTTTTAAACTATTGTTTTTACTTTGTTGTTCACATAATGTCTTCAATTCGTCTGATTTCTGATCAAACAACGACCTACTAACATACTTTACCTCAATATCATCACTAATTGATTTAGACAATGTTTTCAATTGTGAATCGAAATACTGTTTTTGTTGTGCTATCTCCTTCAATATATCAGACATTGAATGCAATTTACTTTCAAACACTTTTTTAGTAATTAAATCAGACTGTAGTTTTTGGAATATACTAGTTGATATTGCAAGTAATTTGCTGTCTAAATATTTCCTATCTACTAAATCAGATGATTCAGTTTGCAATTTAGTGAATATATTTGTTGATATTTCAAGCAATTTACTGTCCAAGTATTCTTTGTTAACTAGCGGTGATGATTGATCAGACTGTAGTTTTTGGATTATACTAGTTGAAACTTCCTTTAATTTACTATCCAAGTATTCTCTGTTAACTAGCGGCGACAATGGATCAGACTGCAGTTAAGTGAATATATTTGATGATATTTCAAGCAATTTACTGTCCAAGTATTCTCTGTTAACTAGCGGTGATGACGAATCAGACTGTAGTTTAGTGAATATATTTGATGATATTTCAAGCAATTTACTGTCCAAGTATTCTCTGTTAACTAGCGGTGATGACGAATCAGACTGTAGTTTAGTGAATATATTTGATGATATTTCAAGCAATTTACTGTCCAAGTATTCTCTGTTAACTAGCAGTGACAATGGATCAGACTGAAGTTTATTGAATATATTTGATGATAATTCAAGTAGTTTACTGTCTAAATATTCTCTACTTGCTGCCACTAATGACGATGTTGCTTCTGCTGCTGATGATGATTCACAACCACTGTTTAAAACTAATGGTGGCGGTGCTGTTGTATTAAACACATGATGTGTCCTACCAAATCGATCTATTGTACTACTCACAGCAGCGGCGCTACTGCCCGACATCTCTGTCCTTGTCAAGTGTTAAACACATACTAACGACTAAAAACAGCATTGCCTCCTAATATAATACCACTTTCTTTCAGTTCTTCAATAATAGAAGCTATTTCAACTGAATGTGATCTATTTCCCGCCTGCTGTGATGAAAGCAGAATATTTAATCTGTCTATCAGTTCATTTGGATTATCCCAGTAGACATACTGTCGACTAGTAGATTCATTTCTTATAAAACCCATACCACTAACAGCTGCATCATCAATCCTAGATCTTTTTGTTTTCCTACTACTCCTACTCGATGGGAATAAAGATTGAATAATTTGTGATTTATAGCCTGTATTTCTCTTTACATAACCGCGTCTATCTAAATGAGCAGCGGTAAGCTGCAATATATTACGATATTTTCTTAAATCACGTTCTGTGTACAGTTTCTGGTCAGGCTGTTTTTTAAATAGAAGTTCACACAAACCAACTGTTAAACGATACTCATTATTGTTGATAATTAAATAACCATTGGCAATACTAATATCCTTTACACCCATATAGTATTCATTTAGTTTACTATCATAACATATACCATAAGATATACAATTATTTAGTTTTTCTTTATAAAATTCACATATATACTCATCAATAAAATCCACTGTTGTTTTATTCAAAATATCACTTACATTAGATCTATTCAAACCCTCATCCACATCCATTTCCTTGTCCGCGTCTTTCTCCTCCCTCTCTTCCTCCTCCTCCTCCTCCTCCTCCTCCTCATCGTCCTCTGATTCTTCTTTAAGTCTGCTACTAGTGTGTGCATGTTGTACAAGTGTATCTTTCAATTGTTTTAGTGGATTGATAATTGGTTCTAATGATTTTTGTCTAATTGAATCATTTTCCCTAATCATACTAGTTAATGATCTATGTTTATTAATAATTGACTTACGCAAACCTTTTATCCTGTCAATTACTTTACTAGTATGACGATGATGATGATCACATTGCACTAGTCCTCGTCTTCGTGCACGTCCTCGTCCTCCTCTTTGTCTACTTTGTTTTTTTCTTTTTAATTTAATTTTACGCATATTGCTAGTAGTAGAACGATAATTAGTTCTTTCACCTACACTGGCTCAACAACAAATGATGAGAATTGACACATGTCAATTGCTGCTGCTGCTATACACACTTGGATCAATATACTTACCAAGACAATTACGATATTTACCAGCATCTGGTTTACACTCAGTGAAAATTGAAATAAAACTATGATTTCCGCCGCCGCTTTGCCATACATCTGAACATAGATTTCTGAATGCAACAAATGTCATATCAGTTCCAACAAAATCTCTAAATATCAATTTTAAATTGTGCATATCCATTTTAAAAATAATCAGCATATTTGCGTTGTCTCTGATATGATGTTTTGAAATTGCGCCATAGCTTTGAATTAAGTACACACAATCTATGCTTTTGTGTCTGCCCATTGTGAAAAAATTACGTATTTGCGGCACACGTGTAACATTCAAATCGTCAAATATTATCAGTGAATGAGTGTCAATATCATTCGGTTGCGGTATACTTTCAATGTTGTCAGATTTATAGTAGTTTACACACTTGAGTTTTGAAAAAACAACATCCAATAATTTATACTTTTCCTGATACAAAGACTTACTGAACAAGTATAGGTTTTTGAATTTTAATCCATTTTTATCGAATATTGAATTCAGCAGTACATTTGTCTTTCCACAATTTGATGCACCACAAATTAGAATTCTAGCTGAACTTGGCAAAAACTCACCATGCTTTTTTCTATCTAGACAATTTTTGCCCACTTGTTTTGTATCTACAATTAGATTATCAAAGTTAACTATTGCTATTGACTCTTTTGCTGCCGTCATAATAATAACTAATCATTAACTCTTGCTGCGCGCGCTTGCTGTTTACACATGCGTGTCTACAGTTCAACTATGCTGTTAACATCGCTACATCCGATGTGTATGTGTGTGTGTGTGTGTGTGTATACTACAAGCGGTTTATGAATGAAGAAAACACGCACATACAATGTTCACAGTTTATTAAAAATACTAGATACATACAAATTTAGCAGCAGCTAAAATAAGTGTGTTGACAATATCTTACAAAATACAAAGTTGACAATACATAAAAAGTTGAAAATACATACAAAGTTGACAGCTGCATACATAAAAGGTGAAAATACATACAAAGTTGACAGCTGCAGTAAGGTAAGTGGCGGCGAATCTGAGACAGTGATAATACATACAAAGTTGACAGTGTTTTTTGCTAATATTATAAAAAAATTGTAAATTATTACAAAGCGTGTGTTTTTCCCTTTCACATAATACAGTATAGCTGTTAGCAGCATCACCGCTTCACACGCATTAATTAAGATTAGCCTTTGACATGCAATAATCTAAAATATAAATTAATATCTTTTCTTTCTTCTTATCATCATCATCATCTTCATCAACATCAGCTACATTAAAGTCTATTGATTTAATTTGCGAGTAAAGTATGTTTAGTTGCATAGAAAATTGAGCACAGATACAAGTATCTACTACATCAAATACGCTGCTTGCATTTTGAATTGCATCTTTTAAAAATACATTGTTATATGAGCATATACTTAAATGATACCTACTATCATCATCATCATCAACATTAACAACAACATCATTGTAAAATGTTTTTTTACATAAGCTAACTAGAAAGCATTTTTCAATATCAACACGTTTTACACACATCGCTTTAAGCGTACACAAAAGATCAATTATTCTTTTAATAACACTACACGCATCGTTACCATTCAGCAAATAGAACAACAGTGGCGCATCCATTGCCATTGACATTATGTTTATATCATATCTGAAACAATATGCAAATAAATTTAATGATTTTTGCGTGTTGCACGCAGTTTCTTCTGTTTCACAGACGGAGTAATAATATCACTCTTATCTATCCAGCTAGTTTAATCAAAGCCTAACCATTTAACGAGATATTTATTGTTTGATTTTCGTATTATTCGTTCAACTAAATATGTATTTTGTTCGGACGGTGTTAAGTTTGTTTTCATCAATTGTTCACTATAAAATCTACCTTGTATGATTTCATTGTTAAGATCGCGAATTACATAGGTTGGCGGTTGTGTGGGATAAACACCATGAATTATAAACAGTTCTGGCGACTAATTTAATCTAAAACTTTTATCAAAAACCTGACGAAACTTACTTATTTGCACTACGTCACCTAATGCAAACTTTGGACGATAAACTGTACACGATTGCTTTGTCTTTTTCAACTGTAACATGATCAAATGCTTTTCATGATGTCGTCTAACACTGGCCGGTGTCATGCCAATCGCTGAATGAATAGTGTTATTATATTGATAAACAATGTCCGGCAAAATGTTTAACCATTTTTGCGTACCGCTAGCAGTTAGTCGTTCATACAAAAGTGATTTCAGTGTTCGGTTCAATCTTTCAACAAAAGCTGCCTTAATTTCAGAAAATACACTGTAATGATTAATGTTTAACCTATCGAATAGTTGTTTAACATCCTTATTGTAAAATTCACGACCTAAATCGCTTTGCACATTTTTTATACCTTTATTTAACACTAATATTCGCGCTAATTTTCGTTCAACTTCTTTTCCTGTTTTAGTTTCTAATGGTTCAGCAAAAGCATAACGTGAAAAACAATTTATTGCAATCAAAACATAATGATAGCCGTTGTTTGCTCTAGCAAATTCTGGCAATTCAATTAAATCAATTTGAATGAGGTCTTTTATTCCTTTTAATATATATTTATGTCTGTTGAATTTTCTTCGCGCTGGACGGTATAATTCCTGAGCAATTTTCTGTTGCAAATCTGACATATTTGGGGTTTCGTTCTGTTCTCCCCTACACGAATGTGTGTGCGCACTGCTCTGCTGTCTTCAACAGCGATCTTTCTTCGTCTTCTTCTTCTTCTTTGTCTTCGACGGCTGTTGTTTCTGCCTCCTTCTTCTTCGTGTTCGACACAACACTGAGCTGTGTCGGAGCGGTGCTTGTTGTATCTAATATTAACTGGTTTCACTAATAGCTTCTTGCTTTACTTTCCTCACACATTTTTCCACTCGCTCTCTCTCTCTCTCACTGCTGCGATACGATCAGTCTGGCGTAACACCAGAGCCACTAGCCGTCCTGCTGCTCCTATCAATATCTTCTCTTCTTCTCTCTTCTATTAAATAATGACCCCACGCTTTCGTATATATACCGTTTGATTCAATGTATCTTTTTGTGTCAAATGGTGATAATGCAACTTTGGCACACGATATTTGATAAATATCATGTGAATAACTGCGTAATTGTGAAAAGCATTCACGTTGAACTAATCTATCTGTCAGACATTTCATGTACATATCATATCTTAGTTTATTGTTTATAATTGTTCTCGCTACACCTTTAGCTGCGTGCTTACTAAATTTTTCATAAGAACTATCCTTAATACTACTACTACTACTACTACTACTACTACTACTACTACTATTACTACTACTACTGCTACTAGCACTACTGCTTAGTACATATTCAAAACTGTAAAGTTTTGCACGAAGACCACAAAAAGCGGTAATAATGGCAGAATTTAATTCATCTTTAAATGTGCCAGGCACACCACGGTTCAATTGACTATAACAACAATGTGTGACAGGATAAGCACTTGTGTCAAAATGTTGAAGATTTTGTTTGATAACTGCATAGATATCGTCCGATTTGATATGATATAGCAACGAGTCTGTATCGGTCATGCATAATTTAACACAGCTTGGATCGAACATTTTCAAGAAAATGTTGTAGTGGAAATTGAACATTGTAAATTTACTCAAATCAAGAATTGAAAAACCAGCATAAATTGGTCGATCTAATTTTATTTCTGTTTTACACATTTGTACAGCGACAATGTCTTGGTCAAACACAATCCATCGTTTACAGCTTGGTTTTGCAATCAAACTTTCCAATTTTTTCTGACAAGTAATTAGCTTAAAATCTATTCTTTTCCTATTATTCTCCATCAATTTTCCGAACAGACTATTTGAAAGAAATTTAAAGAGGGTACGTTCAAATGAATTTTTTGCTTCCTTTCTCAGTTGTGCATTCAAATCAATAAACGGTTTAAGCCGATGAAAAGCGATTACTCTATGTACAGCAGTCAATTTCATGCCCAAGCTTAAATAACGTTTCAAATTTCTATAGTGGAGTACATATTGTTTACGATTATAAAGGGTGGCTAAAAGACGTGATGACGTGGCGCCGCTAGCGTTCGTGTCAGGAGACGGGTGGCACGCGGCCGCTTCTCTGCGCAGAGCAACAGTGTTGTCTGTTTGATATGAAGAGAACAGGTTGTAAGGCGGCTGATCTTTTAATGGTGCCAGGGGAAAGCTGTTATGTAAATCATGTAAATTAACTGGATAGGACAGGTCTGCTTCAACTATATAGCCAGTGTCGGCTTCATCGTGAATGCTTGTAAAATCGCCTAAAGCTGTAATTTCATCTTGTGATAAAAATCTGAAATTTGATTCAGGTAGTTTGTAGGCAATCATTGTATGTGCGTATAAGCTTGTACAATCAAGATAGAGCAAAAAACTATTTTCAATAGCTGGGTTATAATTTGCGCCCATATATTTATTGTTTGCGACTGCATGACGGTGGGGAATGACTGACAATCCACCGCGTAAACCAGATTCTATGAGCAAGTTCATATCAGCATTGCTAATTAATTCTAAACGTACTTTAGTCAAATATAACATTGCATTCAACGAAAAATGTGGTAATGATACAAAGTGTGATACATCCAGTTTGTAAATTGCAAAAAATACAGACCTAAAATTTTGAAAAATATCTGCCAGCAGTAAGCAATCTGACAAAAGGTAAAGATCATGACATTCACCCAATGAGTTTATGTTAAATTCGCGCCAAACTTCCTGCGCATGCTCGTAATCTTCTACTTGCAATGCAGTGTTACTAAGTGTACTGTAAAATGAGTCAATTGCTGGCAATTGCTGTTCTTCAAATTTTGTCAGCATCTGTTATGTACTGATACGGGTACACACCTTTACGTAGTAAAAGTTTTTGATGATTTTTATCGTTGAATATTTTACACATTACTTCGAAATTAGTATCAATGTTTTCTGTATCACTTGCAAGATTGGCAACAAGTGACTGCAGACTTGAGCTTAAGAATTGATAGCTGTCAAGGAAACGTACCCAATCTACTGTAATTGTGAGGAGTTTTTCCGATGAGTTTGCAATACAATCAATTTTCTCCTTTCGTCCTGCTAATGCCTTAACAATGAAATGACTATCATATCCGCGAAAATTATGAAAAAAACAGTTTAATAGTTTTGGTGCTTTTGCATTTTAATTACAAGTCTTGTGCGTTGCACCAAGAAAATTTCCTGTTGTATGAGAATGGTGCCTAAAACGAATTTCGTTGGCTTTAAATTCACCGTTGCACAAAAAACATACTGTACTATTGTTAAAAGCTAATAATTGTTCTTCATTTAATTCAATCATGGGCACTTCTTGTTGCATATCAAAGGAACAGTTTCGACCTATGGCAATGATCTCATCAAGAAATTGTTCAATAATTTTCTCGCCAACACTTGTAGCTCTATAAACGCGTGGGCTGTAGAATATTTCACCTGATTCGTCTAAAATAATAAATGCATAGCCGCAAGCAACATGTTTTTGTGTTTTCCTTGTAAAGCTATTTCCTATATCAGTTCCGAGCAAATCATCATCATTTTCATCGTCGTCCTCGCCGCCGTTATTTGTTCGTACAATAAAACCTTCAAAATCGGCAAATGCAATGTACTTATTTTTTAGTGTGTACGAAAAATTTTTAAACTTTAACATTTCACCCTGTTTAGGTAGTACTGTTCTTTGTATTGCAAATGTCGAACACAAATCCATGTGTTTTTCTAGATTTGTTTTTCCATCACAATTTGCTTGTCTGTTAGTTGTAAATTTGTTAAAACAATATGGACAAATGAACACTTGTCCATTATGCAAAGACAAGTGATGACTCAGTAGCCGTGACAATCCGTTATACCCTTGACGCGTGTTTATCAGAACATAATGCCATTTTTTCGGTGTTGTATCATTTGACAATAGTAGAAGATTGATTTTATGTTCGCGTTGTCTGTAAATTGAACAACGGTACGGGAAAAACTTTTTTTTAGCAGCATCATAAGCAATCACTGTTATAGAAATGTTTAAATTTTGCACTTCAAATTTTTTAATGTCATGCACTGTAGTAGGAAACTTAATACCGGTCAAATTTAGATTATTTTCAAATTGCTTCAGATAGTCAACATTCATATTACAACGTCTGTAATGAAAATAGCTAAGTACACTCCATACAAAACATTTACTATCATTTGTGTTTTTTACATTTATAACGGCTCTTTTTGCTTTTATAAAATCAGGTGTTTCAATGTATGTACTATTTCCGCCAGCTAAAGGATTGTAACGAGTAATATTCAAATCAAATGAAATGATTCTAACTACAGACCAACCACTACCGTATCTAATAAACTTATCAAGCGTTGATTCAATTTTCTCTACACCACTAATAAATTGGTCTTGCAAAATATCTAATTGTTCATCAAGATTAATTAACAATGACGTATAACTATAAAACGATGCGTTTGTCATAGTTTCAACGATTTCTTCTTGTTGCGATTGATTGCTGCTGCTATCAACATTTACTTTTTTCAATTGAACAGTTGTAACAAAATACCATTTAATATTTTTGTCAAAATTATCACTTTCTTCAACAATTAATTCAATTACTTTCGGCTTTAAAATTTGCAATAATGTTTGAACAACATCAATGAATATTTTTCTAAAAACAAATCTGTAGCGAACTGCACTCGAATTTATGCTAGTACTTCGTTCAATAGTATAATCCATAGTTTTTCGATTTTGCTAGTAGATGTAGTAGTAATAATAATAATAGGTAATAGGTTTTGTCGTCTTACCGCTTTGAAGAGGTTTGCGGATCAATGTTTTCGGCTTCGTTGTCGTTGTTAGCAGTAGCGTTCACGACTCTCGGTTGAGTTGAGTTTGTCACGTCTAGCAGAATCAATGATGCTTCAGCTTGGTGTCCACTATTACGACTGGTCTGCTGCAGTGACGACTCCGCGCTCACTCCACCCGCAACAATTTGCCGGCCTCTTCCTCTGCCCTGAGCGATGACGCGTTGATCGGGAAAATAAATGCTGTGGCCCCGACCTTTTCCACCACGTTTTGGCGTTTCACACGCTGAAGAAAAGTGGACGCGTTTTGCCGGCGGCGAATCGCTGCTGTCAACCACACACCATTCCTCATCCGCCATTTCCTCCTCCACCTCCTCGTCTACCGCTATCGTCTCAACCAGACTGAAAAAACAAACATATAGAATGAAATAATTGTATAGAATAAAATGACTGTGTGTGTGTGTGTGTGTGTGTGTGTGTGTGTGTGTGTGTGTGTGTGTGTGTGTGTGTGTGTGTGTGTGTGTGTGTGTGTGTGTGTGTGTGTGTGTGTGTGTATGTATACATTTATTTGCAAACGCACATTATTGAATGATCATAAATCTGTTTACAGATAGAATATTTTCCAGTTTACTTCAAGCACAATTATTGCCTCCTCAGCCGCCATTATACATATTTGTTTGCAGCTGCAGTTGTTAGAGCAAGACAATATAATTGTTTTCAAAATAGAAATTAAAGTAGTCAAATTGTTTACTGCCGCCGCCGCTTTTTCAGTTTGATTGATAGAGTATAACATTTTAATCATATTTGTTTTCCAATCATTATTGTCATTGTTGCTGCCAATCATTATTGTCAATGAAAACGTGACAATGTTTTCACCACCAATCATTATTGACAATGAAAACACTCACAAAACTTGACAATGTTGCTACTTTTTTACAGTTTGTAAATTAATTTCAAAAAACATTAATAAAATATTTCATTATACTTACGTGTTGATGGTTGGCGTTGCTGCTTCTTCGCTTGTTGCTGCTGCTGCAGCTGAAGCTGCTGCTGCTGCTTTATCGGTTACTGTTTGTTGCTTGTCCATTTGCACTGTGCATGAAACGTATCGTCACACTATAATCGAATGCAAGCAATATCATGTCGCTCGATGCTTTTATAATTTTGAGCCGGTCGGTGCCATCAACTGTCAGTTTGTTATCACGCAGAACATGTGGGGATATTTGTCGCAATAATTATATAAGTATGCATGTGCACTGCACAATGAATAAATTAATATCTTTCACTCAGCTAACATTGGCAGATGTTAAGTCCGTTACAGATTCGCAAGGTGCACACATTTTGTCCGTTAATTTTCCTTAAGAAATTTGCAAACGATATTTTTCCTTATCAGTGTTCCGGTTAAGACGAATGAAACATCTGTACTAAATTTCGCATACAACATATGCACAAAACAGATATACTTTCTTTGAACTTCTTACCATCTATATTCATCAAGTTGATAATATATAATGATGAAAAACTGCGTCCTTCTGTTAGTATCAGTTTGAAACTCCTACAACACGCAACACTACGACGATGTATCAGCACCAATCAGCAGATCAAACCTCACCTATGGCAGCGCCAATCATCCAGGACAACAGCGAAACCAATGTAAGTTTATTATTTTTTTTCCATTTACTCATCTAGCAAACTGACTTGAAATACATTCTTCTAATCAAAACCCAACAGTAGTTTTCTGTTTGTTGACATTGTTAGTTTTCTTCTCATACAAATTTAGCAAACTAAAAATAATGTTATCAGTCTTTTCTTTTTCAACCAAACTAATCTGATTACTTCTGCTGCTATCATACAAATAAAGTTCTTCTAATAAAACAATTTTTATCTAATGTCCTCTTCGCCGCAAACTGATTACTTTAATCCAGATGAAAAACACACTCTACTTATAGGAGGAGGTTATGTCTTTGTTGTTGAATCCTTCTTCACACATTGAAGTAATTGAATGTACAAACTAATCTGAATACTGCTAATTAAAACACTGTCATCCCCTTTGCGCAAACTAAACTGGAATACTTATCACACTGTACTACTACAACTGCTAATAGGTTATGTCTTTATCATCATCTTCTTCTTCTTCTTCTTCTCTTCTTCTTCTTCTGCTTCTGCTTCACACACTTGACTTTTTTTAACAAAATCGCAATTTGCCGATGATTGAATGTGTAAATCCCTCAATTGGTATTTATTGATCGATATGTCTGCCCACATATGACAACCACTGCAAATAAGACCAAATCCATTCGAATTTGAAAAATCAATACCATAATAAAAACCGTCACTTGCTAGCTGTTTGAAATTTTTCGGCAAACATTCCATTTTCATAAATGAATTTTCACGTTCGTATTGTTCATTGTAGTCTGGTTTTTTCTGAAAAGTTGACGTTGTACGAATATTACCAACAAGATAATTGTTTATGAAGCCGCACTTCGGTGACCATTTTTTATGTTCAAAAATAGCATAATCACTCACTTCCCAATTTTCCAAAACTACATTGCAAAAAACACATTTTGTTCTATCGAAAACTTTTAAAAAGTAGAACCCGGCCTCTGCTAAATGATTCGGTTTTGGATATTGATGCGGCCAAATACTTTTATTACCTTCAAAAAATGAGTCAAGCCTATCGATTTCTTTAAAGTAATTTACCGCTTTCTTCTCATCACTATCGTTGTTGTTGTCACTGTTGATGATGTCACTGTTGTTGGAACAATGAATGCAACGCTTTCTTGCTCGCGGCAACATTTTCAAACAGCAACTGAAAAATGAAAAATAATATATTTTTGCTGCTAAACTATTTAAATTTTTTCTACAGGAAATTTACACTAACGAGATGTGGACCGAGGACGGGGCAATGGCTATGCTGGAGGCCGAACTCCTGCGAACCGTCGCTGCACCTGACACCGCCATTGTGGACGCTGGCGTCGATTTATTCGATGAAGACGATTCATTAATGGATTTACTGACCAGAGCTGAGAACCAACTAAAGGAACAAAAGCTCTGGCAGTACAGCCATCCTCTTCATCAAACAGATCAGCGCCAGCAACAGGTTTCCAGCATAGCCATCGATCGCCCTCCCCCTTCATCGCCACAATCATCACATTGCCAGCAGCTTGTGGTATACACGCCACCACCCCCCGCCACCCGAGCTGCTGCATTCAACCGGATCCCCCCCGCCACAACAACAAGAATCGCCCCCGCCGCCACAACAAGAATCCCCACCGCCTTCACCGCCACATCATCACATCAACAAGGATTTCCCCCCGCCGCCTCTACCTCCGCCTCCACCACTCATCCTTATAGACGTCCACGCGCAATCTTAGGATCTAACTCTATGCGGCATGAACAGCACTTTGATTTCGATGGACTGATAAGGTTTTCAGATCCATCCCGGCGTCGTACAATTGCGTTAAAACATTTATCCGATGCATTTCAGTATCCTGTTTTAGGTGCGCGTGTTGTGCGCTCCTACAACAAGGATGCTGTTATCATTAGGGTAGCAAATGTAGGACGTCGGGGCAACGAAGATGCCGAAATTGAAACTTTCATGCCGCATAGATTTACTACTAAGATTACGCGTGCGAATGTGCAGTCGTTTAATTCAGGTTGCCACAATTTAATAATGCAAGTTGTTCATAGTGAAGGTCGTTCCTCTGATATAAGGCTGAATCGACGGTCGCGGCAGCAGCCGTAGATTCAGCTGAATATATCAGAGGAACAATTTTAAATTTTAAATTAATAATATTTCAAATTTTAATTTTTTTTTTTTTTTTCAAATTGTGGCAATTTGAATTAAAGGATTAGGTTTCTTTTTCTTCAATCTGTTCAATTATAATAAATTATATATGTTGATTATTGCACTTATTATTCATTTAACTTACCTTGTGTGTGTGTGTGATCAACAACTGTGCACAACTGATGTACAATCATTGTTCTACATGACTATTTATAGTCAAAGGTTAATGACTTCACACAGACATGTTCAGACATGTCTGGTCATGCATAGCTGCACACACACAATTGCGTCATACATGAATGCATTCAGTTGCATGTCTAAACACTGCAAACTTAGTTTGCCAGCAGACACGATGGGAGTCAAGTCAATAGGTCAAGAAAATAAAATGAAAATAATTATAGTATTTGTTACATTCATAATATACGCAATTAGTATGATATTACTCTTATACTATACTCTGAGTACTTGTACATTGCACAATATTAGAGTTGAAAATGTGTTAAATTTTTCATCATTAAACCAATCTGTAAAAGACAGCAGCAGCAGTACTGCCAATTTAAGCGTAAAAGCTTATAATAAAGCACATATATTATCTTATATAAGACTATGTGTTCAATCTCAAATGAATTATAAAACATCAAAATTATTTGATGATGGACTAGACAAATGGTATGCTTATATGAATGATCAATGTAAGGTTATTTGTAATTTTTTCAACAATTATACAGCATTGAACAGTTGTATAAACATAAACCCATCGTCTGGTGATAGTATTTCGAATTTTCTACTAATAACAACATTACAACTTTGTAATATTTTTGATAGTGAGCCGGAGCCGTCGGCGGCAACGGTTAGGTCTTAAGGGGGTTAACTAATTTTACAATTTCTATTTAGTCAGGTTTCAACATTGCTATTGAAAGGATGGTAGCAAAAAAGTCTTGCCTTCGTCGTCGATGAGTGCGACGTAAAATTGGCACTGGTATTTTATCGAAACTTAGCGGATTTGCATCAACCGCCCTTAATAAAATTGTCGATACATTACCCCTGGAGTTGCATATCCCCTCCTACCGCTTTTGCGGACCCGGCACCAAATTAGATAAAAGATTAAGGAGGGGGGACAAAGGGATAAATAGTCTGGATGAAGCATGTAAAGCGCATGATATAGCGTATGCGCAGCATAGTGATAATTCGTCGCGAAATGTGGCTGATCGTCGTTTGGCTGATAAAGCATGGTCTGTTTTTAAAAATCCAAACACAGGTTTAACTGAAAAAGCAGCCGCATACTTAGTTACAAATTTGATCAAAGCTAAAGCTGCCTTTGGAGGGGGCAGAGTACAACGGAGGATAAGAAAACGGCGGCGGAATAATAGAAGAGAAGGTTGGAAAAATAATTCATCACTACAAGAACAAAGAAGTGCACATTTACGACAAAAAGCAATTAAACATTTAAGTAAGCACATAGCTGGTCAAGGTTTTTATTTAAGACCATATCCGCCCTTGTATAATAGAGAAGGCGGTAGAATCATTGAATCACCAAGTCCTTCACAAAGAAGAAGGAGAAACACAACAAAGAAGAGGACGAGGAGGAGGAGGAGAAGAGCACCAAAGAAAGTGAGAAAATGAAGAGAATTATTAATATACAAGGACCACTGTCAAATTATGATCTACTAGATTGGGCTGATATTTTAGATATTAAATTGCGTGGAATTTATATGATTGATACACTGCCAAAAAGAATTAATTTAAATGAAAAATCGATCATAAATTTAGACTCGATCATGAACAGTGGAACACACTGGGTGGCTTACAAAAAACATGCACAAAAAGTATATTATTTTGATCCAATTGGTAATTTACAGCCGCCCATACAATTGATAAACTATTTCAAACAACAACCAAATGTTGAAATTTATTTCAATTATGATCAATTACAAACACTAAATAGTAATGTATGTGGTCATTTTTGTCTTTTATTTCTTGCAGATGCGTTATAGCAGTCTGTGATTAAGTTGTCAGTTCACTTGTAGATGTGTATGAAAGAAGGTGGTGGTGGTAAAACAGTAGTAGTACACAATGGTTGTAATAACATTATCATCTAAAGACAAAGACAGTAGCAGCAGTTGTTTAATTGAAGTACTTCCCACTGTACTAGAGCTAGACACACGCTATCAATATGAAATTGGATTGATTAATTTATGGACATACAATAGTGTACCGAATATAATTAAAAATGTCAACTCATCTTTTAAGTATGGTGATAGCTTGATTGATTTGGATACAGGCTCCTACGAAATTGATCGTATAATAAATGAAATAAAGAGAAAATTGAATGTTGATAGTTCAAATCTAATTATACAAGGAAATAATACGACAATGCTATGTGAATTGAAAGCGGATAAAGATGTTGATTTAACAATGAACACATCACTAGCCGATATACTCGGTTTTGATAGAGAAATTCTTGTAGCAAATAAATGGCATTATTCTAAACGTTTAGTATCCATTACAAATATAACATCGTTCCAGGTTACTTGTAATATTGCATGCGGTAGTTATCGAAATGGGCAAGAGGTTCATACAATTTTTGAATTTCTACCAAAGGTTGCACCTGGTTTTCTAATAAATGAATCACCATCGCCAATTATTTACTTTCCATTAAACACGCACAGAATTCAATCTATTGTAATTCAAGTAGTTGATCAGAATGGTAAACTAGTTGATTTCCGCGGCGATAGTATAACAATAAGAGTACACATTAGAAAGAAGGAATAGAGAGCGAGAGAACGAGTGAGGAAGAATGTGGTGGTGGATCAAGCGTGTGTTAGAATGATGTGAGCATTAGTCACGCAAACAACACAAGCGAGAGAGCGCGAGCAAGAAGGAATCGCGCTACTGTGAAAGAATGGGTTTTGTTGTGTATAACAACCTGAAGTCAGGTGCGGCAAGTAGGAGGGAGTGGAGTGGCGGTGCTAGTAGGGCTGCTTTTAGCATGCAGCAACAATTGCCGACACCGGTTAGTACTTATCAGTCCGTGAAACTGATAACACATAATCGAGCAAGGTTTTTAGAAAAGCTTGGTTTTAAAGTGAATTGGAAATATGTCATCAAAACACGCGGCGGCGGCCGCAATTAGTGACATACTAAATGTTGAACAAGACATACACTATTATTCAGATATAACAAAATTTGATTATCATACGCATGCGCCGTATGGTAATTTGAAATTTAATAACAATGATGAAATACGTTTGTCGAAATCGTCTCATGACCTTATTTCATTAGTTGCAAAATCTTTTCTTATTGTTGAGGGGAAAATTACATGTACAAAACCGCCAGCAAAAGACAAACCTGATGATCCGCCGGTCGAGGCTGTATATACGCTCAGTTCAAATGCAGTAGCACATATGTTTGATGAGATACGATTTGAGTTGGCAGGTACAGTCGTTGCAAAGAGTCGACTAGTAGGTATTACTTCTACTATTAAATCATATTTAGTGAAACAACTAAACGATAAAAATACATATAATTTAGCAGGTTTCACTGATAGTGCATCAACACTAACTAATAATACTTTTGCTTATTGCGTACCGTTAAAATTACTTCTGCCATTTTTCGAAGATTTTCAACATGTAATTTTGAATATGAGACAAGAGCTTGTGCTTTTGAGATCCGCAACAGATATTAATTGTATTCAGTCGTCTCAAGCAACATCAATGTCATTGGAAATAACAAAATTGCTTTGGAAAGTGCCCTATATTCATGTAGATGATCATTTAAGATTGAAATTTCTGAAAATTGTTGATCAGGATAGGCCATTGAAAATTGCATTCAGAAAATGGGATATCCACGAATATCCTCAGCTGCCGAGCAGTGTTAGCACGATTTGGACTATAAAGACGGCTTCAAAAGCTGATACACCGCGATTTGTAATATTAGCATTTCAGACAAACAGGAAAAATGTAATGGGAAAGTCAATGTCGAAATTTGATATGTGCAAATTGCATGATGTTAAACTTTTCCTGAATAGTGAATATCTGCCGTATGATCGTATAAATGGAAACAAACAACTTTTGTACAAAATGTTTATAGAATTTGCACCTAGCTATTATAATTTAGGACTTCATACTGATTATGGTACAGTTGTAGATTATAAAACTTTTACTGATTGCTGTCCAATAATTGTACTAGATTGTTCACATCAAGCTGATCATTTAACATCGTCAACAGACATTCGATTGGAAATGGAGTTTACAGAAAATGTGCCAAATTTAACGACTGCATATTGTATTTTGATAAGTGACACATTAGTAGAATACAAACCATTGAGCGCATTAGTTCGTGAAGTGCAGTAATTTGTTGCAAGAGCGAGCTTTAATTATGCATGACGGTAGTAGTGTGAAGGAGGAGGGGGGTATATAAAAGTGCGTGTATGAACAGTAATTACATCAGTGTTCAGTTGTAATGTGTTCTAATAGCTTGAATAATAACATAGATATTCCTCAGTCGTCTTTGTTGTCGTCGTTATCATCATCATCATCATCATTGTCATCATTGACAAAAGCAAAATTTGATGCATTTGTACATAGAATGTGTGCATGCACCGACGGACAACAGAAAATGGACGATGATGAGCAAGTATCAACAAAATTTCGAGACTTTGGCATACAATGCGACTTGGATAAAGAAGAAGAAGAATTGGAGAAGGAGGCAGCAAGAATTGAGGAGGAGAAGAATGTACGAGGGATGAAGAATAATGTTCGTGAAGAAGAATGGGACAGGTTTTCTATTGAAAAGAAAAATGATGACAATGATTTTCCTTTTGCTGTAGTAGAGTTTCATTTTTTCAAAAGTGATGATAATTTTATCATTATTAAAGAGGTAGCCATAATCGATTACAAACTACGACATATTGTGCTACACTTTAAATCACCATTTCCGAAAACATTACTGAGTAGAAAAATGTACCGTGATGTCAGCTGGCTTGAACATAACTATCATAAAATTAGATGGGACCAAGGCGACTTAATTTACACTGACGCGCTGCTTGCTTCATATTTGCAAAATTATACCACAATCTATACAAAGGGAAGAGAAAAAGCACAGTTTTTGAAAAGGTTACACGACAATGTGCTTACTATGCCGGAGGATATTCAAAAACCAGACTATACAATGTTTGAAAATTCTTGGTGTTTTAGTGTATGCAAAATTCATAACAAATCGTCCAATGCTCGTTGTGCACTTTTCAGTGCTTATCATTATTTGACAATCTTGATGTGTAACAAGCAAACAAAGGGAAAAGAAATGGAGAATAGTGCTGCTGCTTCAATGACGATGCCTACAAACAATATGAGTTCATTGAATCGTAATGCTGCTGATATCGATTATACATGCGAAAATAATAGAATGGAAAGTATGAAACATTGTAAACTGTTAACTAAACAACGAAGACGCAACTATGCCCGACAAGGTTTTTATTTTGATGGGGAAAGCATTCTGTGTGTTTATTGTGGATTTGATTTGATTTCGCATAAAGTGAGAGTATGCAGTCTGACCTGTAGCGAAAATGTAGGTAGTGGTGGTGGAAGGGAGAAGCGAAAAGCAATAAATTTCACTGTTCTAGTACCACTCATTTAGAGTACCTTCGGTAGCAGCAGATTGAAGAGCTATAATGAATCCACAAACTTGGACTTATGCGCCAGAATGTTTAGAAATTAAATTACAAAACTACATTGAATGGTATGATTTGTGTCAAAAAGCAATAGAGAAAAAAAACAGTAGTATTGCTAGACAATTGAAAGCAATATTTCTAAATACAGTTAATATTAACGATATCAGTGATTACTTAGGTTATTACAGACCCTTTAGTTTGAATGTAAACAAGCTAATAAGAATTGAAGAAGAAATTTTAAGATCGCTCGTATCTGAGGTGAACATAGGAGAAGAAGATGCGGCTAGCTGTAAAGAAGAAGAAGAAGAAGAAGTTAGGGTGAACAGCATTTGTGGAGAAGAAAGGAATGCGGCTACCTGTAAAGAAGAAGTTAGGGTGAACAGCAAGAAGAAGAAGGTAGAAAGCGAGAGTGCGTGTAAAGGTGGCGGAGGGGAGACGGAGTCAACATCATGATGCGGCGGAGGGGAGACGAAGTCAACAGAAGGAATGTGTAAAGGTGAGAGGAGGCGCGGCGGAGGGGAGAACGAGTCAACAGAAGGAATGTGTAAAAGTGACAGTGGAAGGAGTCGACAGGAAACGGAATGTGTAAAGGAGGCGGTTGAGTAGCGGTGGGGGACTGTCGGCTTAACAGGTTTGTGTGCGGTCAGTCTTTAACCGACAACACACATTGAAGCAAGCATAGCTTTGTTACTCTTGCACTCGAACGCGCGCGGTAAGCTTTTATTATGGATCATCATCATCAGAGAAGCAACACCAGCACTGGAAATGATAGACTTTTTAGTATGAAGTCATTCAATTATATTTCGAAAACTGAATATCCAACGGTCTCACTCAAAGATCTTGACCATGATTCGTGGTACCGTGTTGTACACGCTAGATTGGTGAGAACACAGCAGGGACAGCGAATCATAATGAGGTTATACGATCATGACAGCAATGGTGACTATTATTGCGAAGTTTACTTACCTGAGAAATTTCTGAGTGTATTGAATCTTCAAACACTTGAGGATTTCAACAAACAAAAACTCTATCTGAAGTGTGTACAGCGAGAAGGTAAATCGCCTCTTGTTCTTCTAGAAGAAGAAAGGAATATATGAAATAGAAAAAAAAAAAAAAAAAAAAAAAAAACAACCCATTCCCATCATTGATTGTGCAATAGGCCTAATGTTGATTAATACTTTGTAATGAATAACTATAGTAGTATGTAGAATAGATTAGCCTATCTATATACATCCTATTATAGTGACATTCAATTAGAGTTTTCTCAATATGGGGATAGCACATTAAAAAAAGCGCCACCATTCCTTTTACAGCATAGTGTGGGGAAAATGACATCTCATACTTTGACAAATGAAATGTAATTTTTTTCATTCTTCCTGTGGTGGAGGAAAAAAGGAACATATTATGCACTATATTGTTGTGCAATAGGCCTAATGTTGATTAACACTTTGTAATGAATAACTATAGTAGTATGTAGAATAGATTAGCCTATCTATATACATCCTATTATAGTGACATTCAATTAGAGTTTTCTCAATATGGGGAAAGCACATTAAAAAAAGTGCCACCATTCCTTTTACAGCATAGTGTGGGGAAAATGACATCTCATACTTTGACGAATGAAATGTAATTTTTTTCATTCTTCCTGTGGTGGAGGAAAACAAGGAACATATTATGCATTATATATTGTAGTTTAATTTGCACCAAACTTTGAGTGCTAGTAGTGTAGTTTGAGAGTTTAGCGCTAGTAGTGTAGTTTGAGAGTTTAGTGCTAATAGTGATATCTGTGATTTTAAAGATTTTAAAGATTTTAAATGTGGGGATATTTTTAATATGCTAATTGGCACCACTTAATTGCTGAAGCAGGTGTGACTGGGGCAGATGTTTTTGACAGTTGCAAACACCTGCTACAACAAAGATGGCCGTCGGGGGCACTTCCTGGGGAACCTCTTCCTATTGGTTGGGGGTGGGGACTTTGGTGGGGGATGACTGGGGCAGATGTTTTTGACAAAACACCTGCTACAACAAAGATGACCGTCTGGGGCACTTCCTGGGGAACCTCTTCCTATTGGTTGGGGCGGGGACTTTGGTGGGGGACAAAATGGCCGACACTAGGGAAGGGGGGGGGTCGAGGGGGAAGGGGGCCGCCATTTTGTCTACACCCCCTCGCTTCCTATTGGCTGGGGGCGTGGCCAAAATGGCGGACTAGGGCAGGGGGGTGGAGGGGGAGGAAAAAGGGGCGTGGCCACGCCCCTCGCTTCCTATTGGCTGGGGGCGTGGCCAAAATGGTGGACTAGGGCAGGGGGGGTGGAGGGGGAGGCCACACCCCTCGATTTCTATTGGATAAGCAGCTCTCTCAAAACACCACTACTGTTATATTATTATATGTGAATCCATAGAGCTTTCAATGAACTCATAACTGGAGTTATCAGTTACAATTGCATATTAGTGTATTCATTTTTATGGGAATACTAGTTACAGTGTTTTTGATGGCAAAACTATGAATTATAGAGTTATTGAGAGGTTTCAGTGTACTCACTAATCTTGACAATTGAACTATTAAGTGAAGTTATTTTTGTTTTGTATCAAGAAATTCACTAACAGCTCCATTATTTATGCTCCAAATAAATGCAGAAAAGAGAGACAACTGCACAAAATAGGAATGATATAATAACGAATAATGCAGTTACAAGGTAAGTCATTGCCCGATATTACTACGAAGAGAGATAGAAAAGAGTGATAGGTATCAGAAATAAATAATTGTCAATGGTCTTTTTAAGAATAGCCTACACATGAGGATTCATCAAACAATTACCATTGTTCCAAAACAAGACAGCTCTGCATAGTACAGTCCGTCCAAGAAGTGTAACTTAACCATCTTGTTTTGGAAGTGTCAGAGATTCGATGTGTCTGACTTTGTCGTTTCTGTACAAATGTAAAAGTGTCCGGTTTTGGCGCCCAACGCACACGCCAATTCAAGACTCTTTCAAAACAGTCTTCCCCTGTCGCTGGCTTACGGTGTTGATGGATCAGATAGTCACTGTCCACTCCTGTCAGGTTCTGGGTGTGTCGGAGGACTAAGGTCCTGTCAGGTTCTGGGTGTGTTGGAGGACTAAGGTGACACATACTTTGAACTACTGTAATTTTTCCTTGAAAATAATCAACAGAAAAATCACATCCGATGTCTGCTTCATAAATGCATATTTTGTCTAATATCTGAGAATCTACTTTAATTAGCTTCACTGGATTTCTTAGTAAGTTCTACTTGTTCAACTTAAAGCTGAATGAAGTCACCACAGCTGCAATAATAGACATTTTCTATTTCAGGGTCAGAAAATTGTAAGACCAGTTTTTCAGGAACTATGTGACAAAGTATTGGGCTATTTTTTCGTTCTGATCCACAAGAAAATATTTTGGATTAGCTTTAGAACCCTTTCCTCGCCATAGGAAATGGTGGAATGGCAATGTGATCACTTGTGAAGTACCGACCACATCCACTAGAGATGGCATAAAACCGAATTTAGTTTAAATGTTGTGGATAAGTGGGTGAGAATAGTTATTTGTGCAACTAGTGCGCAAAGTGCCACTTTGCTGCACCGAAAGAAACGTTTATGCACGAGCCATAGGCGAGTGTGGAATGATGGTTTCTTGAGTGCAGCAAAGAAATTTTGCGCTTGTATTGCACATTAAATTTTTCCTAGAGAATTTTTCCTAGAAAGTAATAGACTGTGAACATGTTCTATACCAAATAAAATGTTTGTTTGGGCAAATCTTTAGTATTTTTGATGCTGATAATAAATATTGCAACCATCCCACAACAGGATTATTTCAAATTCAGTCTAAATGACAATAGAATGAATCTTATAAGGTTATATGAGATTCAATTATAATAATACTTCATCTACAAGGAGTCATCAGCAAGTGTAGAAATGGCCATATCACTTGTCTGGATATGTAGCCTATTTTGAGCCATCAATGAACCTCACAAATGTTATACTTCACCCGTGACAAACAATTTAATATTCTCCTATCTGAAAACACAAAAGTTATGCAGCAGAACTTTGCTTATACTAACACAGTGTCCATTAATTTTTTTATTGATTAATTTGTCTATGCAATGAAAGCTGTAAGCTCATGTTTTAATTTTTCTATTAATATAAATTAATATATAATTTAATAGGCCCAGGACTGATCAAGGATTAGGCTAGTGATCAGCCCTCAGGACAGACTTAAGTCTAACCTGACCATTCTATGAAATTTCCACGTGTACTTTTTATTCCAGTTCCAAATATCCCCAAGTTTGAGTCTGAATGATATATTATACACAATTAGTGTAAAATATAGTTTCAGCTTGTTTTCTCTTGTAAATACATTAGTGAAAGTTAGGGATGGGTATCGAAAGACAAATCATCAATGTTTTGAACATCAATGTTTTTTCACCTTAACATTGATAAGTGAAAAACATCGAACAGTAAACATCGATGTTTTTAAACATCGATGTTTTAAACATCAACGCATCACCGTACATTTACGGATGATACTACGAAGACTATTATAAAGAGTATTTCAGAAGTAAACTCAGCGGTTATCCTTATAGCTACCTTTTTCTTTTTTTCACATAGGAATTTTAATCTCAAAATTAAATAATTTTGAATAAATAAATACTCAAAAGCATCAGAAACGATGAATGAATAGATTTTTATTAGTATTAATAAAGTGAAAATGATACAATGTACAGTATATGATACTAACACTTATTCTTGATAAAAAATGATAAAACAGGGTGAAATCAATTTAAATTGAACCCACAACACTTCTGTTAATAAGCTTACAGAGTATTAGTTTATCATTTTGTATAGATATAACTCAATTATTTTGGAAGTTGATTGATTCATTGGTATATTTTTTTCATAATCTCGAAATACTTGAAAGTACAAAAAACTTCTAAAGTGACTACAATTTTATCTGGAGCTATTGTTCCAATATTTTAACAGTTACTAACTGGAATAATTACAGCAATTTTTGACTTGTGGAATTCAAGTAACAGTCTTTCGAATAATTGTAGTCAGGTTGTGACTAGAAAGATACATTAACTCTATTATAGGTAGTTTACAAGATTTGTCAACTTCATAGTTAAGTCAGAAACCTCTCGGGATATCCTCGAAGATTCTGTCTGGAATTTCATCCTAAGCTAATTTTAGCAATCATTGTTACTCATATCGTATTCATTCAATACCTGATAGTTTTATTTAGGAAATGGAAATGATTTAAGTTTTTTATATGGATATCTACACTCCTAACAATACGAGGACCTCTATTCCAGAGCTAGATTAATTGGTGTTAAACGTATGTTGAGGAAAGCACTTGTAATAAGAAAAATCTGGTGTGGCACACTCACAGAACTTTCCTTGCCGTTATGAAAATTGATCACCTGACGCTAGTGTTCACGCGCATCACAGTCTACTATTATTCAAAGAAATACGCCAGCTGGTGACAGGACAATAACGCAGAAGACACACAAAGTCTGTTATCTCTTCATAGTGAATAATTATTCAATAGAATCAACAGTTGCCAACAGTTTGCAATTGAAATAATAACATTTTCTCGAATTTCAAGCTTATTTTCAATTCTAGGTGAAAATGTTACTGAACATTTTTTGTAGAGATTTTCATGCTCAATCTTTCCCACTTAATTTTTTTTGTTGAAATTGTATTTGAAGCCTGATAAAATTGGGAACCTAGGATCGAACTTTGCATAGATGGGGCAGAGCTCCTGGAATTTTTTCAGATATGAGACTTGTGGCGTTGATAGAGCATATCAATGGCTATTTTAGGTATGAATTTGATCAAAATCGTTGGAGCCGTTTTTGTGAAAATCGCGAAAAACCCTGTTTTTGACAACATTTCCACCATTTTAGCCGACATCTTGAATTTCATTTGATTGAAATTGTTCGTGTCGGATCCTTATATTGTAAGGACCTTAAGTTCCAAATTTCAAGTCATTCCATTAATTGGGAGATGAGATATCGTGTACACAGACGCACATACACTCATACACACACACACACACACACACACACACACACACATACACACACACACACACATACAGACCAATACCCAAAAACCACTTTTTTGGACTCAGGGGATCTAGAAACGTATAGAAATTTAGAAATTGGGGTACCTTTTTTTTTCGGAAAGCAATACTTTCCTTAATTATGGTAATAGGGCAAGGAAAGTAAAAAACTGTTTCTTCCTAAGAAACGAAGAGTCCGACCTCTTATCTAATTCTAAATAAGTATCTAACCTTGACAAGAGCTACAGAAGTTATGCAAATCTTCAAGAGTATCCAACAGTCTCAAAAACACACACACACACACACACATACACACACACACACACATACAGACCAATACCCAAAAACCACTTTTTTGGACTCAGGGGATCTAGAAACGTATAGAAATTTAGAAATTGGGGTACCTTTTTTTTTCGGAAAGCAATACTTTCCTTAATTATGGTAATAGGGCAAGGAAAGTAAAAAACTGTTTCTTCCTAAGAAACGAAGAGTCCGACCTCTTATCTAATTCTAAATAAGTATCTAACCTTGACAAGAGCTACAGAAGTTATGCAAATCTTCAAGAGTATCCAACAGTCTCAAAAATACAGAGAGCCTAAATGAAAAATTCATGTTTGATGTTGAAACATCGATGTTTTTAAACATCGATGTATCAATACCCATCCCTAGTGAAAGTGTCAATTTGGCCTTTCTGCTTTTCTGGCCAAGTGCCCAGTAGCCGCATGAAACGTATAATTAAGGTTATACTGCATTATTTAAAACGTGATTGAATTATATTATATAGACATTACATTTACTTGAAATGCTGATCTTCAAACATCCAAGTCACTGTTGAGTAAACAGGATATTGTAAATCCAGTGTTTTTGATTACGGTATCTAATTATGTATTTGGTATATAATATGTATAATATGTATAATATGTATAATATGTATAATTAGGTATCTTTATGTTTCTAATTCATCAATAGCATTCATTAAAGTTGTTCTACGAAAATGTGAGTAGAGATGTTTCGGGGAGTTGAAAAACCTAATAACTCTTTTTGAAGTGTAAATATTTATGTTTCAAACCTAATGGATACATTATTGTTTTTAAAATATAACAATCACAACCTTAGTATCAGTAACAAGAGTAACCTAACCACAAAAGTAAATTAAGATATAAAAATAATCATAAAATCATAAAAATGGTCAATAAATGTTTCCAATGTCTTCCAGTTAAAAATATAGGCATCTCACACATAAAAAATCGTTCATGATAACTTGAATAGAAATAAAATACTGATATTGAATACTATCAGAACTTTTTGTTTATTTACTGTTTGTTATTCAATATCTCGCGGTAATAATCAGCTGTTTTATAAAAATTTCCAGCCAGCAACATATTCAGGTTTACCAACATTTCTTTTACTTTGCCGCAATCTACCTTCATAAAGCGTGTTAACTATTTTGTGTTGTTATGTTGCAAATTTGGAGTGTGACAAAGTCTTTGCTGCACTCAAATCTATATTCCCGCACTGGGTGTGGGAATAAGGTATTTTTCGCCACACTGCACAGAAAGCAGCTGTTTTCCAGTCCCTACGTAGATCTGAAAGACCTTGTTTGCAGACGACGTCAGAAAAGGGTTTCTTTTCCGGTCTAGGCCAGAAAGTTGTCTCTTTCCAGCCGCTCATGGAAGTAGTTAATAAGTCATCCGCTAGATCGGGCGAGTGTCCACTTTCATCATCGGCGGAAGTCGCCATGATTTCAGTTCAAGTTTTGAATCAAACTAATTCGCTTCGCAACCAGTTTTATTCAATTATTTATTGTTGATTAGTGCATTCCGAAATTTCAAAAATGCTTGAAGATGGCTGTGGTATTCCAAGTGAAATTTTAAAAGAATCTGAAATCCTGACTACAAATCTTCTACCACTAAAATCAAGAGATAGATACGATAGCTTAACGAATATTCTTTATTTTGTATTCTTTATTTATTTTGTCAGCAATACCTGTAGTATGGCAAAAAATATCGTTTGCACCACGGACAAAAATGTTTTTCCAGCTCTCAATCTTTTCTAGTCCTCGGCCTACGGCCTCGGACTTGAAAACCGATTTCGAGCTGGAAAAATCTCATTTTCTGCTCTAGGTGCGAAATATACTATTGCGTACTATAATTGATGCGAGAAACAGCACTTTTTTGGGTAACTGTAGGAAAACTAATTTTCATATTTACAATCTCCAAACTACGAAATCTCACACATTGTGGTAAAATCAAGTTATGTAATAAACATTCATACAGAAATAATCAGCTTCATCAATACCACAATAGATAATACATCACGTGACATCCAAATGAACTTTCATTCACTTGAATTTCACAAGAGATTATATTTTATTCAAACTGCTTTAGGATTGAGACTCGCGTGGTGGCCCGCTGGTAGGCCGGTCCTAAAGCAGTTCAAATCGAATTGTGGAATAGTTTCCAAATTTTCTGCTATAAATAAGTGGTTGAGACAATTGTAATTCGTCCTTTCCAAAGCACTGTCCTAATTTACCTGGTAACAAGTAGAGTCAAATGAGACAGTTACTGAGGATTGGCTTAGAGTTATCACCAAAAGGTTACCATAGGTTTATAATGGTTTAATATTGGAAAAAACCAAGTGGCTAATATTATCTTAGGCTTCATTGTGTGAATTTGCCCCCAAGGGCGAGGGGACTACAGGGACTACTTTACATAGCTACAACACACGGATAAAATGCTGAGATTCCATCCTCATCGAACAAGATTTTTGAAGCTAAGCTGAGCATATGAGTCGAAGGATCTTGAACGCACTACCAGTGGAAATTTAAAAAAAAATAGGATAGAATAGAATGACTTTATTTGTTGACGTGGCGAAGTTTGGACAGTAATGTCCTCTCTACTACTTAACCACGAATAGCAGAGACTACTGAGAGACTACTTACTACTCAATTCAAGAGACTACTGAGGAATTGGCTGCAAGAGAGATGTTTTTACAGTTTGATGGACTTTTTTTCACATACAGTGTCAGAGAACTTTGAGGTGAACTAAGTGAAATTTGAATTAAGATGATGCCATCTTTTTTTCTGGCTTCCAATATTCACGGACATATTTGATGACTTTCAACTGATTCTAACTGACAAATGTGAAAGCATTGAATGTAATGTACATGCATGAATAAATATTATTATTATGGAATAAATCCGGCACAAATTCTCAATTGGGATAATTTTAGTTCTTTCCAAATTGCACGTACTATTTTAATAGATAACAAGGATGAGGATTGGCATAGGGATTTCCATTGAGAGGTTGGAGGCATGGGGTCGATGTGCTTGTTATATTGATTGGCAAACAGAGAGGAGGGAGTTGTCGTGAGGTAAGTGGCGGGGCAAAAGGGAGATCTAGGGAGGCAGATCCTGGAAGGCTGCTGGCTTTTGAAAAACGACAAATTTTGGCGGCAGTCGGATGCAGGGGATGGCGCCATGGGATATTGGCGCCACCAAGCCACGACGCCAAACTGCTCCCAGGGCAAGGGCCAGGCTCCCCTGTTCACTGCTCAGGCTCTGCTGCCTTGCAATCACCAACGCCAACTCCCAATATTAGACTGTATATTTGATATTAATATTTGCAAACTCTGTTTCAATTTATTATGCTGCAGATGATGTCAATTTACCAGAGATCATGCTTATCCTTTTCACAGTTATTACTTTGTGTCGTATAGGTTTATTTATTTTACTAGCAGATAACCCGTGCTCCGCAAGGGTCCAATTAAAATCTCGATAAACTGAAAACGTGACCTACTGGAATCTTGAAGAATTTAAAATAGGCGTATAACCATCCTTGGTGAATTGAGAATCAATATGCAAAATTTAAAGTTAATCAGTCCAGTACTCCAGTAGCAGCACAGACGTGTTCCTATTCCGTACGTGTATCAGCCTATTTATCCCCTTATTATATTATAGATAGATAATTTATATACATTAGACTCAGATTACAACACACTTGAAGGGACAAACAGGAGTAGCGCTCTAACCAGAGTTGGCATTTATCAGCAGTGTAAATGGTTTTTAAGCTATGTAAATCACTATGCCATTTCAATATGAATATTAAATAGAATTCAACTTGAATATTAAAAAGAATTGACAGTATCAAACAAAATATTACTCTCATTCTCCCTCTCACTTTCATAGAAGGAAAATTATATTGTTTGATCCGATTTAAAGCCCAGGGGTGCCCACAAGGGGGGGGGCATGGCGAAATTTGCGCCATCAACATTTTTGGGGGGGCATGATTTTTTTTTATATTTTATGTCAACATTTTGAATCATGGCTAAAAAATCAAGGTATTAAATAGAGATATCCTAGTGTAGATGTTAATTAATTAATGTAAATGTAGTTAATTTTAATACTTTTTCCCACCTTTACAATGTTATATTATTTTGCAAAGTGTAACTCAATAAAGAGCATGATGAATACAATTGATAATAATTTGTATGCATGAATTTTAATAATTTCAAGCCTATGGGTTTGAAGGTAAATCTTTGACAAAAATAAATTATAACTTCATTTTATTATAACTTCATTTTATATAAAGAAGTTTTATAACCTCTATTATTCTGATTTCCTTTGCTTAATTTTAATTTTTAATGGTCCTGTGTTTGAGTTTCCTTGCTGTTGCAACCTAATTTTCTTGAAAGCACAATGATAAGTTAAATTGTAATGTACATTTTTTTTTACAATAATTATTTTAATTTTGAAGGCGTTTCATGATGATATTAATGTCTCTGAAATGGGAATGCAATTATAAACAACATCGCAAACTCTAGTGAATTTGACAGAAGAAAAAAATTGTGAGAAATATCAAATGAAGCCAATTTCAAGCTTTGAAATTTACACCCCATTTACCACACATTAATCAAGTAACTATTGTAATGCTTCATTACTTTTTTCTGTTTTGTATAATAGTCCAGTCAAATTGTCGTTTTTCAGGAAACAGCCCGAAAGAATTTTTCGCGACTGTTCTATAATTATGTATTTTGGGGCGCTGAATTCTAATCTGGAATTTGCTGACACGCCAGAGGGCGGCATCACCCCCAAAACTTCCAAAAAACCCAAAATTTCGGACTTTTTTCAAGTTTTCCATTTAATCTTCAGAACCTTTAACTTTTCGAGAAAAAGCATTCTCTAAAATATTAAAGATAATAAAATCTCCAATAAATTGAGTGGTCGCGCGGAACTCTACGATTCTTGATTCTGGAGCTAAGAGTTTTCAAAAAAAAGGATATTTTTTAAAGGATTTTCAAAATTGTGCAAACCTACCACTTCTACCCTATACAACTAGGATCATTTTCTAGTAATGATAGAAAGCCACACACATCACGTGAATTAACAATATTAATAATTCTGAACAGAATTCCTTAGGTACCTATTTTTGAATTTAGTAGTGGTGGGAGGGGGATTACACCCAAGAATAGAAAATCATGTCCTACAGCCAAATTTAAATTTTCATTATAATACCTTTTCATGGCCTTCCTAACAAAAAAGTAAGATATTTCGACTGAAATAACCTTACGAGGGTTATGTTCTATGATAATCACTCGTTAGATTTCAGTATTTCCTAGTGGGGGGCACACATAAGGATACGTCCAGGATCAAAACTTTAAACACTTATAACTTTTGACTGAATGATCACATCTCCTCGTACTACAGCTCGTTCATATCAGCTCGTCAAGGCAAAATTATTGGTAATAATTTATCATCTCACCAAAAATTGTTAAAAATATGGGAAATTCCTCCTTTAGTGTATTTTAGCCCATATTTCAATGCATAGAAAAATGACCGATTTATATATAGAAAACTGTGTGTCTCGGTAACACAAAATGATACTTGGTCTTGATTTGAAGAAAAGTTCTCCTCTTTTATGTGAGGTTAATGATTTTTGTGAAAATATAATTGTGAAGTAAGATACGTTTGTTTCAAAAAATTAAGAAATTTGAGATATTTTTCTCATTTTCACAGTCTTGACAGTTTTTCGATATAAACAGTAATGGAAGATCAATTTAAGGCAACTCAGCTTATAGAGCATGAAATTTTCTCTCATTTAAGACCAATCGCAAACTTCTATCGTGTATTGTACTCATTTTAGAGACTCTTCGATAACAGTAAAATTGCAAAAGAAATGAGAAAATAAATTCAACATTTAATTGGCTGTAACTTTTGAACTGTATTGAAAACAGAAGTATAATTCATGGGAGTGAAAAGAGCAGAAAATTCATCACAACCACGAATACTTTTTGGATTTCTTATCTGAAGTGTTCCACAAGATACGCAACGTTGCATATGCGAGACTGTGAAATGGGGGAAATATAACAAATTTCTCGCACATTTAAAGTTGTGTATCTTGTGGAACACTTCAGATAAAAAATCCAAAAAGTAGTCCTGCGCGACCACTCAATTCATTGGAAATTTTATTATCTTTAATATTATATAAAGAATGCTCTTTCTCGAAAAAATTCAAGGTTCTCGAGATAAAATGGAAAACTTAAAAAAAGCCCAAAATTTTGGGGGTGAAGTCGCCCTCTGGCGTGTCAGCAAATTTCAGATTAGAATTCAGCGCCCCAAAATACATATAGAACCATCGAAAAAAATTGGAAAACTTTCGAAAAAAAATTTTTATAAGTAACCTTAACATTTAAAAAGCAAAGCCTCCCTTACTTATCTTTTAATATCCTATTAAAATATTAATTGTCATGTAGTTTTTCCTGATGTAATGTAGTACTTTTTAGTCCTCCTGAAGTAGAACGGGTGCACTGCTAGTCTCAAAAATAATATCAAAAAGATACTTCATTTCTATTTTTAAAAGAGATAAAAAACGATGTTATATATTTTTACAATATTATGAGAACAGAAAGAATTCCTCACAAGACCAAAGGTAAATAATGTCTTTGGAAGATTAGAATGTAAGATGTGAATTTTATTGTCATACACTGACTAATGTTAAAAACTAAAGGGTTGGGAATTGGAGTACTTTGGTGGGGTGGCATTACACTTTGATTGGGGGGGGGGGCATGCGCCATTGCCCTTAGGGGGCTGGGCACCCCTGTCAAAGCCTGAGAATGGTTAGGAGGCTCCGAAAACTTGTGTATCTCTCCACCATTTGCTTCAAAGTCAAGTGCATTATTAGAGTTACTTATTCCTCCCAAACCCTAGCCGATTATTTCTTAATGTGTTTCAAACCCATTAGTTATAGCACTTTCGTTAGAAAAATAAAATTTAGCTTCTCACTAATGTTGTACTGTTGAATCAATTTATGCATTGGCTCAATGATATGTTGCCTTCGTCATCATAGCTATTTGTGAGCTCTGTAGATGGTGTATAATATGATAATCCTGCATGATTGAAGTTGTGCGCTATTTTAAATTGGGTAACTTCATTCCAAGCCTTGTGAAGGAATCGACATGCATCAAGTAGAGTTATTTTTCTAAAGTTCAAAGTGTCTTCATCTTTGAGAACACAGAACACTTATTGCTAATTTTTTACGATAATGAGCTTTCAAGCTGTTCTTGGTCCTTCTTGGTCCATTGGCTTGGTCCATCACACTCGTGCAATATTTTATTGGCTAACCAATTACATTCTCTACCTCGAATTTTATCAAACTTATCTCTTAATTCATGCATTTTACACCCACTTCAATTACTAGAACAATAAAGTATTACTAGAAACTTATTTTGCATGTAAAAAGTAAATAACAAAGCAGAAACCGAGGCATTCCGACACAAATGTTCATTTATAGTGACTACAACTCCAGAGTATATCAGAGTGACTGCACTCCAGAGTTCAAGTGGATTCCAAGATAACAGTAAGGCGAGTATGAGTAACTTTATTATTAGTGGCATAAATTCCCTTCTTCTTAGTACTGATTCAAACATTTGTAATGTGGAGACTACGCATGTCTCGTGTCCGTTTACTTGATTACAATGGAAAACATTGTTCAATTAAACGTTCCATTGATCAGAATACTTTAAATCGTCCAAACAAATCAAATGTACACAAATACAATCATGTGAAGAACCAATACAAACGAGTTTTTCACTCAGATGTTCCAATACTCCGAGTCTGCGTTTGACTCTTTTAACCAGATAACTGAAGTGTTCCATTGCATGCGGCTTTTTGAATTGAAGTTCTTTGATTCGAGTTGTTATAAATGCTTCTTCATACAAAACTCCAACGAATTCACAAAATCCAGATTTCATAGAGTTTTCCACATGACCAATTTCAACGAGAACAGATATATTTTGTCATGAAGTGGAAGAGAATCTTATTTCATCGGACAAATATGAAAATTTCTTATACATACTTGAGACTCCTGAAAACACTTGGACAATTTTCTCTCCGTCTGTTACATTCAGAAGCCTATTTTGGTTTATTTGAACGATTGAATATGTGTAAGTTGAAGTTATTTTATTTTCCGTAATATTTCATTACAACATATGATACACACAGTAATACACAGAATGGAGTTAATAATATAAAGGTGCGTAGACTTTCACTCTGCTCCGCAACCGAACGTCACTCGAGCAGAGCGACTGATGATTGACCGGGGAGCAAGAGTGGAACGCGAGAAGAGCTAACATCTGCCGTAACGTTCATGATGGGTGCGACTGCGGAGCGATGGTTGAACAAGGGCGGAGTGATGGTGGAACGAGAGCGGAGCTTGTGCGGAGCGGGTTGGAGGCGCGTATATCTGTACGCACCTTAAGAAAAATAATACATAACTACTTTACAGTACATTACGAAAAATAATAATTAGGTTGCCCTAGGGCTAGAAACCTGCTTTGGGTCATCCATCAAAATCAATAACCATTTAAAATAAAAACAGAGATGGCTTTATAGTCTCTGTACTCCGCAGTAACAAAGAAATTACAAAGATTTTATTATATAAACATGATAAACAAACAATTTCATCCATCCACTAATTGAAACCATAATCACTATTATCCTGAGCATAGAAGAAAACAGTTATTGAATTATACTAAAGTTTTAAATAATGCCTCAACATTGTCATAATGAAATTAAATAAGATTCCCTCAAACTTTTCAAAAAACAAAACATTATTCTAATCTTTCTTATCTCAGCTGGCAATGAATTAAATAATTTAGGGCCCAAAAATGAAAAGTTTTCGAATTCTGCTTTCCTTGGTCTAGGAATGAAATTATCAAATCTACTTCTCACAGATCGTCTGTAATCATCATCAACGTCATCATTGTCATTTTGCACCACCACTGCGAATGAAAAATATCTTCAAGACTTTGTATGGATACAAATTTCTTAGGCTTAGGGGTAATATTTCCAATTCTGTAAAAACGTAAAAGAGGGTTCTCTCTGTTCATTGAATGTTATCAAATGAACAACACATTTTTGAGAAATTGACAATGATTGTGAGAAATGAGTGTTCCTGTAGCCTATTTTCTATTCTTGCAACTTGCAATAGCATAATAATACGCCACTATAAAATATATAAAATTAACAAAAGCCCCTTATTTTTTGGTATGTTTAGAAAAAAAGTCAGATTTCTAAAAAATCAGAAAACTCTTAATAATATTATTATTCAATAATCGATGAGGACTATTGGGAATTTGCTTGAATTCTGAAGCTATTTTAAATAATTTCCAATAGCTCATTTAGTTGAAGATATAGTTGATATAGTTGAAGATTAATATAATATATAAAACATTAATTAAACTTGTGAAAGGTAGAATTGTCTACATTTTAAGTCAGATTGGAAGCTTTCAATTGAAAATAGTTCTCTATTTACATGGTATTGTCAGAATTTAGTAGAATTATCTGAGCTTAGAATAGTTATCTCGAATTAGGAGAAGTAACCCTCCACAAAAGCAATTGAAGAAATCTCTGTGAAATTGCATTTTATTTATAATACATGCATAGACCAAAAAATTGTGAAGCTTAGAATATTCTTGAACTTGTGGTTACGTGGGAGAAATTAAAATTTGTGACCTTCATCTAGCGATCTGGGAGTAGGAAAATGGAAAATATGGAATGTGAGAGAGTTAAAACTCATTCAAATTGCGCTACAGTTCTGCCCTCTCTTCGAACTATAATAAGCGTCCTCAATAATTATTGACTAGCTATTAGAGAGTATTTATGAACTTTTGAAGACCTTACTCATTTGTCCCTGTCAAAAGATCACAAAAAAATAATATTAAGCTTATGTTTCAGATTTTCAATATCATTCAGGATAGCTCTGTGTATTGATCATGATATCAATGCATTGCATAATCACCCTTTGTACAATGATTGTGTCAAGTCACTCATTTCTTGAAAAAAATTATATTGGGTTCAATTAGGTTCAAAATCAATCGAGAACAATCAACATAACTAACATCAAGCTGAAGAATTCAATGATATAATGATGACGATGTCTAGCCTATGTTTCTTGCAATTTCTGTAGACATATCGTGGTATTATTATCAAAGAGAGTCCATCTCGGAAAAAGGAAAAGAGGTTGGCTTGAGAGCGAAAATGCAGATCTTCAAGGCAGTATACAAGCCCACCTTACTGTATGCAGTTGAGAGTTGGCCGGTCACAACCACATTTTAATCTAGAATCACAGCCACTGAGATGAAATGTTCAAGGAAATTAGTTGGTAAAACATGATGGGATAGGGTGAGAAATGATTCGATTAGAGAGATGACCCAGCTGATTCATTTGATGAACATAGTGGAGGAGAGGCAACTAAAATGGTATGGGCATCTTACCAGAATGTCAGAAGATAGGAAAGCTAAGCAAATATCAATAATGGAAGCCATCCCTGAAGGGAAAATAGGTAGAGCTCGTCTAAGAAAAAGCTATATTGACAGCGTTATGGAAGCAGGTTTAAAGAGCGGCAAAAATTTGAGTGAGATAAGAAGATTGGCTGGCGACAGGAGAGAATGGAGAAGATGGTCCGAGCTACACTCGACACTGTGAGGCACTAAGGGTTAGGGAAAGAAGAAGAAGTACTTTTCAGAAATAGATTGTAATGAATATTGAATAAATGTTATCACTACCAGAAATTTCATAAACACTTTTTTGGAAATTAACTGACCACTACATCAAGTATGAGTACACAAAAAAGTATGAGTCTAGTCCGCATAACTGTGCATAACATTGATACTGCCTGCAGCGCAGCACAATGAATCAATGAAATAAAAACAATAAAACAGAAACACATATGCAATACCACTATTCTATCTTAAAATATTTCTTAAAAGCCAAGTGTCGTTTATTTCAAACATCCATTCCTTAGTTCCTTTGCAGAGAAGAGTGGGAGAAGAAAATGTCCTTAGGTCATATGCTATGAAGGTCGTATAGGTCAAATGGTATTTTGTTGAAGATATAAGGTCTTAAATACAAGAATGAGTTTCTTACTGACTTTGAATCGATTTTGAATAGGCATAATCTTCAACTGGCAATATAGGGGAAAAGGACTCTTTCTACGATCCTTGCTAAAAATTATTCTTGAAAAGTAATTTTGTATAACTCGTAGTCTGTTTATTAGAGTCGCTTGAAGGTTATACCAACATAATAACCCATATTGTAATATTGAATGTATTAAAGCATATTTTTATTTATTATATTTCTCTCACCAGTCGGATCATCAGATTTTTATCGGAGAGTTGGGTGGAGATCCTATTTCGGAAAATTATCGCTATTTAGCATGGTATTGTTCAAAGAATGTTCAACTCGAGGAAATATACATTAGATTAGAAAGCTCTTGCGAAATTATTCACCTTCCTTCAACTTAATTGTTTCATAATATTGGTCTTTAATAACTTTTTCTAATTGAGAAATCGCTCGAAGCATTATAACATGAAAAAATCTGTCAATTCATTAATTGATTTAAGCAGACAAATGTAAGCTCAATATATTCATTATTATTATTCAAATGAGGAATAAAATTTTGCTAACCCTTGAAAATATCTCCCATTCTAGGATATCAAAGAAGGTATGCTCACATGTCTCATGCATGAACCGTTCATTCACAAGCTAAACCTCTACTCATTCTCTCCATCAGTTCTCGAAAACTCTCATATCACAGATAATCCATGACATTTCTTATTGAATTTTCGAAACCATGACATATATTGAAATCAATTGACAATCATTATAGATTCAATTAAAGTAGAATAATTGTCTTCTGAATTACTTTCTCAAAAGGTTTCTCTATGATGCATATATTATACAATTACTGAAAAATTGAAAGAGAGCTGATGTGAAGGTAAAATTGAGACTAATCAACCGGTCACCCATTGACCAATCGCACGTCTCCTTGATTTTTGAGTCGTGGACTACTAATTAAGCTACTCCTACGTCAATTTCATGTTATTGCAATGAGAAGTGTATTCAACGATGAGAATATGCAATAAAAGGTTTATTTATTCATTCCAAGAACGACTGAACTATTAAGTTTCAATTCGATTCACAGGTTCAGCTGGAAAGCGGGGCTGAGAATTTAGACAGTTTTTCACTAATTTTCTTTGCGATTCTAAATCTGAGTTTCCAAATCCAAATATAATAAATGTTGGGTTTGTGAAAATTTTACGCAAAATTTCTTTGACGATTAATAACACGATTCAAATACAGTAGACCTAGTTCTCATAGTATCCTCTTGTTTTTATACAGTAATCATAATAAAACCATGTGAGTAGGACATTTTTCTTTTTCATCTAGACAGAGATTTTCGCAACCGTAAAAGCTACTATTTAGATTGAGCATTTCAAGTAGGTAAGCAGTTTAAAACTTGAAATCAGTTTAAAATATAATATCAAGTAGATTGAATATAGTTTGAGAATCTTTATTGATGGATATTACTGCAAAGAAAGTATGTTAAGATAGAATGAAGCTGAACGAGCCTATTTTTTTCAGCCGGTGATACATAAGACGGAGTACCCTGGCCAAATTAATAAGATGAGCGGGCCGGGCCTATAATAGAATGATTCCTATTACTCCAGTACTGAATCATAGTTGGTACCTATAAAAAAGTTTTTTATCTCAGAAGCATAGCTATTACAATAATGAAGAATTTGATATTTAATGGAAACGACTTGATACTTTACTGTCAAAACCACTCATTTTTTAAAGGAAAAAAAAGAAGAGATACTAGTTTCGGTTGTTACACCATTATCAATTTCTAGTAAACTGAAAGCTACTAGAGTTGTTGGAAAATTTCAGACAATAATACCCTGAATAAAGCAATTTGAGACTTGAACAAAATATCCACGTTACCAAATTATGCAACCTTTTCATCAAGTCCATATGACTTGTTATAATATATTAAAGGGACAAGCCTCCTCGCTTCATAGAATGAGTTGTCAAATTGAGTACTCAAAAACATATGCACTTGCACGAGAGTTCTCGGAATTTAGCACAATTTGACAAAGCAGATATCTTATCCAAATCTAAACTAGTTCTATTCCCGTTATAGTTATACTCATTACTGAATAGACAAGAGCACGGATATAAAAATGTAAATGATTTATTGAATTTGAACAAAGTGGATGATAGACTTTTCATTTATAATATTTTGAAGCTATGTAAATCCAAGTAGTTGTTTAGTGTTCTTCAAGATACTTTCCACTGTAGGCTTTGTCTTTCGAGAATCCATAAGGATTGAAATCAGTCTTAAAATTATACTGTTTTAGACAATTAGGCCTACATTGGTAACGATCATTCTGGGATCCTTCTCTTTTCCCTCTTCTCCAATCTAAAATATCTCTGTAATTACTGCAACAATAATTGAGATGGAAGTTAGGATAAGATAAGAGCCGCGAAAGTGCTCAGTCATGATCACAGAATTAATAATAGCAGAGTAATAATTATAAGAGTTTTCTCTGGTCATGATGTAGAAGTCGCAGTCGCAAACGCAGTCTTCAGACAAAAGCACCATCAATCGTTATCTATATTTTTTGATCTCGGAAGAAGGGAGTTCCGCGTCATTGGGAAGGGTTGATTCGATGAGGAGGTGAGAGGGAGAGGGAGAGCCCTCGTCGTTTGTCAAGCACTGATGACATTTATGTATCTCCGAGGGTGAATCGCGATTTATTGCAGCTTTCTCTAAACAAGTCAGCATGCCGCTCACTTGTATCTCCCAAAGAACTATTCTGTTGCACTCTGTTTATTGCAAAGCCAATCTAGGGGTGCAAGTAGAGTGACTAGCTCTACTAGTATATATATATATACTATGCTCAATAGCATCAGAAGCTTAACAAGACGGAGCGTGATTGAGGAAATTGGAAACCAAATCGTAGATGCATTTACAGGAAAATTGATAAGCACAGTAGATCCTACTCCGACTAATGACCAGGGGTCAGTCTTCTAACTAGGTGCTCTCAACTTTTTAGCTCCAGATAAACGCGATTGAGCTTATGGGGCACACTAATACTATAATAATACGATACAATACAATAATACACAGTTGGACAATGAAGTATGGGGAGTTTGGAATAACAGTTACACACTTGTTTCTGAACGAAACTCAACAAATTGTTTTTCTAGTGTGTAAATTTTTATAATTGGAGAAGAGAATATATTGTAATTCTTGATCACTTACGAAGAGTAGCATCTCTTACTCCTGCAGACGTTGTCTTTATCCACTAACGTTTCTTATACGTCAGATAAAGCAAGATTACATCATAGAGAAAATATAGCATAAGAAGATATCCCATGGAATGGGGTGTTTATGTTCCAAATTTCACTGTTAACTAAAGCTGATAGTACAATTAGTTCTTTTTCGTGTAGCTATGCGACGCTAGTAGTCTTTCATACTTTATCGTTAATACACTCTCACCCGGCCAAAACAGTAATAATCGACAGTAGTCAAAAGTTATTAGCGTGAGGCTTGGATTGTGGGGAGTCCCATAGGATAGTCAACAGTAATCGCCTTGAGATAACAAGAAATCGGATCGAAATTTCGGACATAAACGACCTATATACCATGTGATATCTTCTCATGCTATCTTTTCTCTATGGTTATATCTTGTTTGACACTCCGCCATCAATATCTCCTTTGAGATTTCTGTTCGTAGTGGCTGTATTTGTAGCGATGGCGAATAATTGACTGTTTCGTGAGACATTAGCCTACTCGAGACCTCATTATTAGATCTCACGTTTTGTGAGAAAACACCACTCTGAATTCAGATATTTATTTAGTGTTGCGTTAATAATTAACGTGATTAATTTTCTACCACAATTGGGAAGATGACATATTAGGAGGAAGACGTCATACATCAAGAAATGCTATGGCATTTCCAAGGTAGACCTTCCCTGGACTTCGTTTAGAGTCCCTGCATACTTTTGCGTGGAGATGTGGAGTGGCCTCTTCGGCTACTGGACGTGTTACCTTGACTATCACTTTCCTTGTCCTAGTACCGCAGCTAAGCATTTCTGCCTTAGGTAAGGTAAGTATTACCTTTCTACCTTAGGTAAGGAGAGTATTGCTTTCACAAAACACATCATTTTGTAGATAAGAAAGAGTTTTTTTATGAAAAGAGCTTCCATTTCTGAGCGGAACAAAGAGAGGTGATAAGCAAAAACGACACTCAAAGTTTTCTGAATATTTGCCTATTATAAATTTTGACATTATAATATTGGTAACAACATTGATAGAATGAATGTATTCTTGGAAGCTGAATTATGGCACGTGGTTGTTTTCACAGAACATGGTCTTAAAGAAAATGAAATATATCAATTAGAATTTGAAGGATACAACATGAATTCATGTGTATGTAGAATTTCACACAAGAGTAGTGGTGTTTGTATCCTGTCGAAAAATACGATTGAAGCATTCAAGCTCTCTTATTTGGAAATATATTCAATTGAAATGGATATCAAGATTACTGGAGTGGTAATTGGGGAAGGAAGAGAAGCTTGTGATTGTTGGAGTATAAAGATCACTAAACGAATTGTGGAGTAATTCCTGTGGTCAAATGGAAAATGTTTTGTATGATTCAATATAATTTTTGATGAAAATAATATAATTTCGGGTGATTTCAATTTGGATCTTTATATGAAGAGTCACAAGAGTGATATGTTTAGAAACTTTTGCACAGCAAATAATCTAGACATAAGATAAATGAGTTCATTAGGATTACAGAATACTACAAAACCATAATTGACAACATTATAACGAATATAAAATACATTGAAGTTGCAGTGAAGAGCTCGGAACTATCTGCACACACTCCAGTACATAAAGGTGATGAGTGATGATCAATATGAGAGAAGAAATAAACAATATGTATGAGAAATAAGAGATATTACAAATAGCAATCTGAATTGTCTCAATAATAAAATTGTATGATAAAATTGAGCCTAAAGATAAGTATTCAGAATTCGCTGAAACTCTTGACTGTTATTAAAATGTTTGATGTGCAGTAAAGAGAGTTGAAGAAAATGGTGTACAAAATAAAGATAAATGGATCACAGAGGGTATTTTGAAATTGCGGAATGATGTGATATATGCTTTCAAACTATTATCACAAAATAGAGATGAAAAAAGTGAGACAGAATACGGTACATTAGTTTGAAAATGTAAATGATATAAATGTGGTAATCAATCATATAAAGGTAGGGTTTATTATGAAAATGAGGTAAAAAGAGCCAAAAGCAATTTTGATGTACATTCTTTGAATGCGTCAAAAAACCTGAATAAGTCAGTATGGAAGATCATTAATGAGGAGAAATGTGGTTCAGAGGAAAATAGTGATAACAAATACATTGAAGAAACGATAACAAAGGAAGGCATAATGTTGAAAGGTAGGAGCGAAGTCGCAATTACTTGATCAAGTTTTTTTCAGGAAGTTGGATTGAGAATTGGGAATTAAAATTTGATAATTCGATTGACTCAAGTCCTGTTGAAAAAATGTTTGCTGCTCTTCTCACTGAGGTTAAAGTTGGCAATATCATAGATTTAGCTTAAAAAGTAAAAGGTCAACTGGTCCTGATGGAATTTCTACTGCAGTGATCAATAATATTGTAATATCTTAATAACTTCACTACATAGGAAATTATATTTATATTCAAAATGACAGACATTTTCTCAACCCTACATAGTTGATATCAACTTTTTCGAGGACCAATGGATAGGAAACGTACATATATGTACGGAAACGTACACAGATTCAGCTAGGATCTAAATATTTTTTGTAGAGTGTTTAAAAATTTTGCCAGTGATGCGACCAGAATCGGCTTTATCCAGCGTTTTTCTGAAGATTGAATCGAGTCTGACAGTCTGCATTTTACTATTTGACGGGAGGAAGCAAGCTCGAAATGGAGAATGCAGGCATGCGAAGTGAGTCTGCTGATTTCAATTCTGGATAATTCATCTGGCGGTCAGTCGGGGGGCCTGCCGGCTAGTAATTTATAGAATCTTTTTGTACAAAATACAATATTAATTGAAATAAATAATGTGTATAAGCTGTGTTGGATTTTGTGTCACCCACTTCAGTGTGGGAACGGTTGTGGTAGTAGACCAACCAAACACACCTCCATTGCAGTGGCCACTGGGTGTCATTAAGCAAGTGTTTCCGGGAAGTGACGGCGAGGTTCGAGTGACGAGAGTGTTCGCCTAAAAACTGGTATTTATAAAAGACCAGTAACAAAATTGCATCCACTCCCAACTCAATAGTTGTTGTGCTTGTTGCATTTTTTTCTTTGTGTTGTTTTTTGGTGTTGGTGTTTTTTGTTCTTTTTGGCATGACTGGATTTTTTCCTTTCTGTGTTTTCTTTCAGTTTTTGTAACTTGGCTGAGAAATAGTTTTTTAATGGCGGGGGTATGGTCTGGCCAGAGCATTCGAATTGTAGCGCCAAATCCCTGACCGCAGTTCTGCCAATAGCAGTCTTGTTTGCACCAGTGCCGACCATCCAGCTGTTTTGGCTTGTCGAGAAAAAAAAAAGCCCCAGTCATTCTTGTTTCGTCCATTTTCTCTTGTCTTGTCTCGTCCCCGTTGTTGTGAAGACCGAGTTTGTATTTTTTGTCATGTAATTTCGATCGGAAATTTCTTTTAGATAATTGTTTGAGTGTAGTGTGTGTGAATTATGAGTATAACAGCGTAAATAGTTTCAAATTGAATTAATTTGAATCGGATTTGAATGTATAAAGAATCAGTTTGAGCTTTGTTCGAACATAGCCTGAAAGTTGAACACAGAATCAACGAAAGACAGCCCAGAAGCCAGACCTGTCTTATTCCCAGATTTTCATCCCACCCTGAACCTGACCAAAACACCTAATAAAGGCTTAAAAGGGCAAGTAGACAAGATTGGATTAAATCTGGTGAGTTTTTGCTCTTTTCATTGTTCATTAATGCAGAGTTTAACTGTACAAATAACCTGGCTCAAATTGAAGATTAAATTTTGCCCCTTGTTTGTATTTGATTATTTAAATAGTAAATTACAGTCCTCTAGTAGCTCTAGCCTGAGCTTTGTTCAGAACAATCACACTACCGGTTGGGTCCATCCCAGGACCCACAAAATTAAACTACTATTGAGTATTAACAAAGTTTCAACAACAACAAAACAAAATATTAAGATAAATAATTTAGATTATTTAAGATTTAAGTTGGTATAGGACAATAAATACAAAATAGGATGGAAACCAATAAGGACCAGAACTGACACTATTATTCTACTGTGACCTTCAATAAATTTCCCAAGACTTTTGCTGGATATATTTGAATTTAATATATTTTCCAAGAAGGAATAGCTGAGTTGTTCCTCTTTTACACTGTGGAAATAATTAACTGCTTCCACAATAAATCCACTTCGGGAGTTCAAATTTAACTTCTCAACTTTAACAAAATAGTTACGATACTAAAACAGTTGAAATACATCTAATCATGAGATAGCACAGCAATTAAAACTGATACATTTGATCTAAAACGGTATAACATAAATTGGCATTTCAATAAAACATTAGCAAAATAGTTAAAATAATTACAATACTATAACAGTTGAAATAGAACAGCAATTATAACCGATACTATTGATCTAAAATGGGATAACAAATATCAGCATATCAATAAAACTTCAACAAAATAGTTAAAATAATTACAATACTGTAACAGTTGAAATGCATCTATTCATGAAATAGCACGGCAATCATAACTGATGCTATCGATCCAAAACGGGATAACATATATCAGCATTTCAATAAAACTTTAAAAAAATAGTTAATATAATTACAATACTATAATAGTTGAAATGCATCTAATTATGGAATAGCATGGCAATTATAACTGATTCTATCAATCTAAAACGGGATAACATATATTAGCATTTCAATAAAACTTTAACAGCCAAACTTTCAGAAAATTACAAGAAAACAAAAACTTAATTGTGTGAAATAAATATCTTGTCTAATACTACTAGAGTAAAATTAGTGAGATCACTCAATCAAATCAATTGTTTGTTCTACAAATCATATTAGCAAATGTTGCCTTATTTCACCCTAACTTAATTCCTTATTAACTATAATTAATACCTCTAATCTTATAACTAACTTAAAACTAAATTGTCTTTCACACTCTTACATAGCTCCCTCCTCCAGAGAAGAGCTGGTCCTCCAGCTCTGGTAAGTCTGTACCTGATGTGGTCACTCAGACGTGGTCATCCTGCAGCTGAGATTCCCTCAGCTGCCTCACAATTGCCTCCACTGAGGTGTTAGGTGCACCACCAGGCGGCGTGGCCGCAGCAATGTCGTCCTTGGCAGACCCCTCAGTCCCAGTCTGGCTTCGACCTCCAAGGCCTCGGTTTAGAAGTCGTTTCATAAGGATGGTGGCCAGGAAGGTTGCCACCAGTATGCCTCCTCCAAGGATCAGCCCCCATGCTGTTCTGGAACCATTGTTCTGTTCCTGGTCCCACCTCTCCAGTTGTTGGTGGAATTCCTCAAATGGCACCTCAGTCAGTCCGGCTGGCCCTTGCCAGTATGAACCTCTCAGCATCACTTGTTGCAGCAGGTGTTGCACCTCCTTGGTGCTTGGCTGGCCTTGAGTTGTCAGGATCAAAGCAGTAGGGGCAGTCAAGATGTTTATCCACTTGTCCAGGTGCACCTCGCCCACCTGCCGGGTTGCTGGCAGCAGTTGGTAATGATTGGTGGACATCATGCAACCAGCATATGCCTTTGCCTCCCCAAGCCCATGGATTATGGTTTGTGTGACTTCTGATTTGCTGCCATGGTGACAATGTGAGTTGAGCCGTCTCTCTCCTTGGATGCTGTAGACCCAGGTCTGTCGTGGGATGTCTCATACCCAGGAATCAGGTGGAGTGCCCAGGATAGCAGTTCTGGGGCAGAGATGCAAGATGTCATCAGCCTCTCCTGGGTACAGGGCACTCGAACAGGATAGATGATGTCTCTTGAAGATGGTCAGTTCAGCTGGGCAGATGGTCGGTTCTCCTGAAGAACACCTGGCCAGGTATTCAGTGTCTGGTTCGGCATACCGCTGCTGGTCCTCACTCAGCAGTAACAATTCTCCATCCAGATGGAACCGGGTTGCCAAATTGGTCACAGGATCATGAACTGGTAGAGCATGCACGCGAAACAAGGTAAAGCGTTTACCCACTGCTGTTAAAGGAAGATCTACAAACACTTTGATTGAACCCAAGATGGACATGGTTCAAGTCTGTGCAGCCTGGTAGTATGGGTAAGCCTCCTCTGCACCCGCGATTAGCCCCAGTTCCTGTTGTAAACTTGAGCAAACCCTCACAAGCAAAGCTCTCATCTCTGATGGAGATATCAAGCCAACACTTAATTTACCCTGTGACACCTTTTGAAGAGTGACTAACAAATTATTCAAGTCACTTAAATTTAACATAATGGCTAACTCCAAGTCCTGTAGTTTGGCTGTTACATTCACAAAAGTCTTAAGTATTACTTCACTATCACTAACCTTATGATCTATATTATCAATCCATTTTGCAAAGATTTCTGTACTCTCTTCTAGTTTCTCTGTCATTTGTTTGATGTTGGCAGAGTTCATCTCTGCTCGCCTTGTCAACTTCCTTGTCACTGTCAGCATTTCCTTCTGCAGGTGAATCACCTCCATTGTCCTCTGGTTGGTGTGTTCCAAGCTTAATCGAAGGTGGTCAACATCATCCTCTTCAGCTGTCCCAAATATTACACGTAATAATTTCCCTCCGATGTTGAAGAGTCCCCTCCTTTCTTGACTGGTTGGTAGAAGCTCCATCAAGGCCTGCCCGGCCTCCTCCAGCTGCTGCCCAGGTTGAAGCAGCCTCCTCAGGAACCCTTCATGCACCCCGAGATCGGGAATACATTTGGTTGCCTTCCACCAAGTCTGTTGGGTGTCTTTGATATGCAGGCATAGATTTGTGATTCCCTGACAAATCTCCATGATGTTGAGCGATACAATGATCCTCCAATGATCTCCCGTCAGCAGGATCTCCCCCTGCTGCACAAAATGGATGCCTAACTCCTTAGACTCAGCTCCCATAATGTGCACCAAGCCTGCAATGGAGTGCTGCATTGTTAATCTTTTACATTCTCCTCAATATTCCTCCATTCCCAGATTCCACCACTATCCAATTTATTCCTCCATAACATTGCCACCCAGGCTAACCTTTTTACCTCTTTCTTACCTCCTACAGCTGTTCTCTCTTGTTGATCATTACTTCCACTTCTCCAATTCTTTTCATTGCCTGCATTTATTTATTCTCAATTTCTTCCTTTTCTTTGACTCTCACGGTCCTGTTTACTTCATCTGCAAGCACCCCCTACTCAGTTCAGAAGTAACTTACAGAATCTATAAACAGTTAGGTGAGGGTCCGGGCCCTATTCCTTGAGGGCTAGGGTGAGTGGTGTGGCTCTTCAGCCTCTCTCTCATCCTTGGCTGGTGGGTTAAATCTAGAGGGTCATCAAAGACCTCATCTCCTTCTTCCAGACCTGCTACTTCCTCCACATCTTCTTGTAATCTTTCATCATCTTCCACCTTCTCTCCCTCCTCGAGCTTTCCCTCTTCTCCCTCTCCATCACTGCTTCATCAGTGTTGGTTGCTGTGATGACAGGGTCGTAGTTACCTCCTCCTGCTCCTCTGGTTCCTCTTCCTATTTATTTTTGACAACTACACAGGGTTTCAACTGGTTGATATGGATGATTACCTGCCATCCATCAGGTAAGAGCAACATGTAGTTCACATCTGATAATCTCTTCTTCACTTCAAATGGTCCTGTTCAAGGATGGTGGAATTTCTTGGCATTCCCGAGGGGTACCACTGGATTGTGAAAATATACATGCTGCCCTTCCTTGAAGCTTCATGGTGTGCGATTCTGGTTGGCAATCTGGATCCGCTTCTCTGCTGAGTTGATGGAATTTTGCAGGGCAATCCCATATGCTTTCTGGAGCCTTTGCTGTAGTTGTCGCAGATGACCTTCCAGGCCATTCCCTTGCAGATCCTTTGGGATGCAAAAGTCTCCAGGTAGAACCATATCCTGACCATGTTCAAGATAAAACGGAGAGTACCTCATTGCTGAGTGCACCACCAACCGATATGCCATCAGGGCATAGGGTATCCACTGGTCCCAGTCAGACCCATCCCTTTGGACAAACTGGGAGATACTATTGGTCAAGGTGCGATGAACTCTCTCCAACCTTCCATTGCTTTGGGGGTGGTATGCTGTAGTACGAAGCTTACTGATGCCTAGGAGCCTGCACGTGTGGCTCATGAGTTCTGAGTCGAGATTTCAGCCTTGGTCGGTCAGCAAGTGTTCTGGGGCCCCATGCCTGGTGATGATTGACTGAACAAAAACCCTTGCAACGGTATCTGCTGTTTGATCAGTTATTGGAATCCCTTCCGCATACCTAGTTAAATGATCTATGAAGCTTAGGAAGTACTTATTGCCATTGTTGCCATTATTGCCATTGTTTGGGTAAGGGACCCAAAATGTCCAAACTTATCTCCATAGGTCATGAGGGCTCATATGCCTTGGCTAGCGGTGCAGCTAGACAGTTGGGTGTTTTCCTTAGAGCGCAGGAATGGCACTCAGCCACATATTTCTTCATATCTCCAGTCAACCCCTTCCAGTGATAGCGTTGGTTAATATGGGCAATGGTTCTTTCGGTTCCCGGGTGTCCAGCCCAGGGGGTATCATGACACAACTCCATGACCTGTCGCTGTAGCTTCTCAGGAACAGCCAACTTCCAAGTTGCTTTATCCTGATTGTCCTGGGTATACCATACGATGTTGTCCTCATTGTATCCTTGGCCAGTGGTAAGGAGCCCTTGACACCACTTGTCTTCCTTCTGTGCAGGTTGAATTACTTCCTCACTCAATTCTTCAACTGTTGTTACCTCCATAACTTGTCTACTGAGGGCATCAGCATTGGTATGGCATTTGCCTGGCTTGTGAATCACTGTGTAGTCATATTCTGCAAGTCGCAAGGCCCACCTAGACAGCTGGGATGATGGATCCTTCAAAATGAGCATCCATCTCAAAGTGGCATGGTCAGTTATCAGGGTAAAAGTATGTCCCAGTAGGTAGGTTGGTCGCCCACACTATCTCCACTCACAATATGACCCAAGTATTTGACTTCCTTCTGGGCAAAGTGACACCTCTTCATGTTTACTTTTCAATTTGCCTGTTGCAATATTTGAAAGACATGGTCTAAGCAAACGGCATGTTCTTCAATATTTGCACTGAAGATGACCACGTCATCTAAGTATACCAGACACTCTGTTCCCTTGATGTGGGCTAACAGCTGGTCTATCATCCTGTGGGAGGTGGCAGGTGCACCCATCAGTCCAAAGGCCGTCCGCTCATACTGGAAGTGTCCATCAATGGTGGTAAACCCAGTTTTCTCCCTATCCTCTTTGGCAATGGGAATTTGGTGGTAGCAACTATGAAGATCAATAGTAGTGAAGTAGCGGCTCCTACCAAGGTTTTCCAGAGTTTTGTGGATCAAATGCAATAGATAGGCATTGGCTTTGGTGATTTCATTCAAAGCTTGGAAGTCTGTGCAGAATTGCCATTTTGGAGTTCCATCTGTGGTCCTCTTCCTGACCAGTACTACTGGTGTAGACCATGGGCTGGAGGAAGGAGTGATTATCCCCTTGTTGAGCATGTCTGCTAGATGCTCCTCCACTACCGGACGCAGATGGAAAGGCACCTGGTAGGGGTGCCTTTGATGTTCCACCCCTCCTTACCTGGTTCCTCAAACAGTTCCAGGTGACTTCTCTTAGGGACTTCTACAAGGCCTACCTGTACCACTTCTTGCTCCACATCTTCCTTATTATCTACTAAACAGGCCATTCCCAGAAGCTGACATCTGTCCACTGTCACAGGAGCTGCTGTGAGATTAATTACTTTCACTGGTATCATCCCTCCATTGATGATGTTCAGGCTTCGTGCCACTTGCAGTCCAGCTTGTGGTTGGCTAGTTGGTTCCACCAAAACTACTGACCCTTGTCTACCTTCAACAGAGGCCTTCAACACCGGCTCACAATAGGGTGGGACAACCCTATTCTCTAATGCCACCACATCAGGGGTTGGATCATGCTTGTCCTCATCTCCAGGTTCTGTCCAAATAGTCAATGTTTGTTGGTTTTTCAGGTTGGCTGATGATTTGTTCGTGTTGACTGATTTCATAAGTGGAATGACCACCCCCCCCCCCACAGGTTCCATTTTGACCATCCAGGACTGGTCCCAGCTTCTGATAAAGGTCCCAGCCTATGAGTCCATCCCTCCAAGTATCAATTGTTGCAATAATGAAGGTATGCCTCCCTTTCACATGTGCAATTTCCACATCTAGAGTCTGAGCACCTTGTACACCAAGCAGGGCTCCTGTTACTCCTTTTGCCACCACCCGGGCTGGCTGAAGGGGTACATGTGGAATAGGTTCCCAGAGAATGGAGATTTTAGCCCCAGAATCCACAAGCAGAAACTTAGTGATGCCATCACCAAATTGGAACTGAATTGTTGGATTCTGACCACTCTGGTTCACACTAGGTATCCAAATCTCTTGTGATCCTTCTCTCACTGGCTTGACGTTGGACCACTGGTCAAGCCTCTCCCATTTGGGGATGACTCCTTCTGTTTACGGGTTGTGGTTGGTTGACTTCCCACATTGACTTGATCGGATGGTGCCAATCTCTGCTGAGAGCAGTTGAAGGCTAGGTGGTTCCGATCTCCACACACAAAGCAAAATCGTCCTGAGTGTTGGACATCTCCACTGAGCTGCTGTTGACCACCTCGCTGCCTCGCATCTTGATTCCTGAATTGGCTGTTGTTGGAGCTTCAGCATTCACGGACGAAGTGACCAGGCTTCCCACATGCATAACAAGTTGGTCTTCTCTCAAACTGCTGGGCTGCTCCAACCTGCCCTACTGTCTTCTCATATGTATCCGCCCCTAGTCCATCATGATTGACTTGAAAGATCTTGGATAGGGGATTGCTAGATCCACTGATGTTCTCCATCCTTTCCACAATTTTAACAGCATCCTCAAAATCAGAGCAACTTCAACTTCAGCATGGTGGCCACCTGGGCACGAAGTCCGCGGACAAATGAGGTGAGTACAGTCTGATCCATCTGTGAGCCGGACAACTCCATTTGTTCCCGACTGGCAGCTGTTGGTTGTGCCTTTTGTCCCAATGTCCAGCATTGGTCTGCGAAGGCACGTGCAGTCTCCCCAGGCTGTAGAGTGGTTCTCATGAGTTCCAGCATATGATGCTGTGGGTCTTGGGATTGGCCAAACCGCTGATGCAACACCTTCTCGAAGTCTCCAAATCTAGCTGTGGTCTCGAAGAGTTAAGGGTGCGAGTGCAAACAGGCTGCTGCCGGGCCAGTCACCTTCAGCCTGCAGATAAATTTCTGGGCAGCCTCATCCCAGTTGCCAGTTTCTGCCACTAGGTTGATGTTTTTTAGAGACTCCTCTACTGATGGGCCAGTGCCATCTCCGGTGAATGTTTTGATCAGCGACTGCAGCCCCAGATTCTTCTTCACCCTTGGTTGGCTGGTTTATTGACTCGTACTCTGGGCCTGTTGTTCTCTGAGAGCAGCTAATTCTATGGCGGCTTGTTTCTGTTGTTCTGCTAAGATATTCCTCTCTGTCACCAACTGGGCCACCCTCTCATGGAGCTCTTCCATGGCTTGTTCCCTTCTCAGTGGCCATTGTTGCAGCCACCCCACACCTGACACCAAATTATGTAACCGAATACTGGTGGGGTGGACAGCAGAGAAACACCAAAAATTAAGTCACATTTATTATAATCTACACCCTTCCTGCGGGGCAATACTTCCTTAAATCTAAAACTCACTAACTAAACCACAAAGTAATGATTCACTTGAAATTAGATCAAGTAAACAAATCAATTGAAGATAAATGAAAAAATTTTAAGTTCTCCAACAAAAAAAAAAAAAAAATTATGTTAGTTCAATATAAGGTCAAAGAACTGCCAAGGTACAAGGAGACCTCTTCCCCTTTAGAAGGGGACAGAATGGGCAGAATTACACTACCGGTTGGGTCCATCCCAGGACCCACAAAATTAAACTACTATTGAGTATTAAAAAAGTTTCAACAACAACAAAACAAAATATTAAGAAAAATAATTTAAATTATTTCAGATTTAAGTTGGTATAGGACAATAAATACAAAATAGGATGGAAACCAATAAGGACCAGAACTGACACTATAATTCTACTGTGACCTTCAATAAATTCCCAAGACTTTTGCTGGATATATTTGAATTTAATATATTTTCCAAGAAGGAATAGCTGAATTGTTCCTCTTTTACACTGTGGAACTAATTAACTGCTTCCACAATAAATCCACTTCGGGAGTTCAAATTTAACTTCTCAACTTTAACAAAATAGTTAAAATAGTTACGATACTGAAACAGTTGAAATACATCCAATCATGAAATAGCACAGCAATTAAAACCGATACATTCGATCTAAAACGGTATAACATAAATTATCATTTCAATAAAACTTTAGCAAAATAGTTAAAATAATTACAATACTATAACAGTTGAAATGCATCTAATCATGAAATAGAACAGCAATTATAACCGATACTATTGATCTAAAATGGGATAACATATATTTGCATATCAATAAAACTTTAACAAAATAGTTAAAATAATTACAATACTGTAACAGTTGAAATGCATCTAATCATGAAATAGCACGGCGATTATATCTGATACTATTGATCTAAAACGGGATAACATATATTAGCATTTCAATAAAACTTTAACAAAATAGTTAAAATAATTACAATACTATAACAGTTGAAATGCATCTAATCATGAAATAGCACAGCAATCATAACTGATACTATCAATCTAAAACGGGATAACATATATTAGCATTTCAATAAAACTTTAACAGCCAAACTTTCAGAAAATTACAAGAAAACAAAAACTTAATTGTGTGAAATAAATATCTTGTCTCCTACTACTAGAGCAAAATTAGTTAGATCGCTCAATCAAATCAATCGTTTGTTCTACAAATCATATTAGCAGATGTTGCCTTATTTCACCCTAACTTAATTCCTTATTAACTATAATCTAACCTCAAATTTAGTTCTCGAATATAATTGAATACATTCTTTTGCTAAAATAACCTAACAAATTTATACGGGAGAAGAACGTGCCGGCTGTAACTCTGAGTGTCACAGGTTACAAAGTTTAAGTTTAAAATTTAAAATAAAAATAGGTTGCTCAAGTTTTGAATAATGTTCCTCCGAAAACAGAAGAGAAAAATAGTTTTGAATTTCAGTCACTCACCCCACACCAACACAATCGCAACATCCATCTCCACTAAGGAACCCATCCTTCAATCTCGAGAGCTGCCCACTGACTAACCAAGAGCTTACCGAAATTTTCCACAGGTTGTGGAAAACTCTTGGCAACCTGGTCCGTAAGCTGGCACCCTCAAACGATTCATCAGGGAATTATCAGTCGAAAAGAAAATGAATAAGAACATTAATTTTCCTTCCGAGTGACAATTACACAGTGGGAATTTCGTCGGAATGCAACCAGGAAGACGACATTGACCGCTGAGGCAGCAGTTCTGCTGCCTACATCGGCTGATGCCGTTCAAAGTACAGCCAGCTATTGTTCTTCTTTACAATAATTAATACCTCTAATCTTATAACTAACTTAAAACTAAATTGTCTTCCGCACTCTCACATAACCATAAAAAAGTTCTCCACTCACAAAACATACAAAGATGTAATTTTTACTTGATAGCTAAAACTGTGTTACAAAGATCAACATGAATTCTCATGAGCAATTACATTTTTCAAAACGAAGTCTCAAATCTTTCTGATTGTAACTCTTGTAACTGTCCTAGTTTAAAGAGGGTTTCAGATACAAAATACTTAGGTAACAATCGTAACATAATAGATGAACTCCTTAAATTAGAAGATCATACTAAATTCTTGTGCGAGAAATTGAACTAATAAAAGTGTGTTATCATAATTAAAAACTTGGAAAAAAATTTCCGGGGGACATAGCCTATACCATAGAATATTATGTGTCCCCCGTGACCCCCCAGGATCTACGCACATGGTGATGAATACTACTATAAATCCTGAAACCTACATGAAACTCTACTAGAAACATGAAAAATATATAAGGTCATATAAAGTTTACTTTTAGGAGAGGTTTAGTTCCTCTAAGATCACTTGAAGTTCATAGGTTTCACTATCATCCGACTCAGGGTCAGTATAATTATTGTTAACTATGAATTTATTCTCATCATCACTAATGTCCTTGAAATAGATATCTAGAGGTCAATTTGTTATTTCTTGAAGTCTCTGTGCAAATTGTACATGTTGACTGCTTGAATCCAATCACTATTGCATGAAAATGTGCATTTGAAAAAAATGAAAAAAAGTTACGTTAGTCGTGACCCTTGAGTCCCAGGGACCCAAAGGCATCATTTCACGAAAACAACAAGTCACAGAGCACTAACGCTCTACATCAAGTTTAAGTGTCTACTAACATGAATTTACATGGGTCACAATATACAGTAAAGTGAACGGAAGCAAAATTATAACTAAAAAAAGGATTGCTGGGTCCCTCGGACCCAGGGTCACGACTAGAAGGTTAATATCTCAATGTGACTTATGAAAAATCAGCTGTCGTGTTGACTATTCATTGCATGCAATGACGCATGCGATTAATAACGGAAAGTAAACATAGTATTTTCTCTCGACCTTTCTCTGCTTTCAACTTGGGCTGACCTGTTGCCAGTGTGTTAAAAGAGATTAGCTTTTGATGTTAGCATATTTTTGATACACTAACCCCAACAAACATTAGCCTTTTCCACACCGACATCTTGCCGACACAGCATACAGACAGGATTTACTCTCATGGACAGTATGAGACGAGGCTGTGTTTTATAACTGAGCGAGGTCTACTGTTTAAAATGTTGTTTTACCAAAATCATCAAATATATTATAATTCAATACAATGATACATGTACAAATGTGCTGACTAGCACCGAGGTAGAATCAATTTAATGTTAAATAATTAGAACAATATATTTCAAGTTGTTAGGCTTCATTTATTCATTCAACACCTATTTTGTCATTATGGATTATCAGAACCTATTAGAATTATGTAGATACCCTTTAATGAATAAATTGAGTTCCATGTAAATGTATCTCTACCAAACTCCAAAATTACTATTTCAATGTGACTTTTAATTGTTCAGGTTAAGGACAAATTAATTCTGATACGGTACTGCAGTAAAACTTATACATAATTGATATCAATGTAAGAAAAAACGGATTATGTACTTCAAGATGAATGAAACAATATTGGAAAGACGTTATCCAACGGTATTTGGATAGAACCCTGACTGTTACTGTATGAGAGTACCACCAGTAATTTATAAGTTTTCAATTCGTCAAAAGAGTGGTCATAGATACAATAGTGTAATTAACGGTTATAATCTTCTCCTATCTATATCTTTTCTTCTTATTATTTTTCACCTTCTTCCTCTTCTTCTTCTTCTATTATCTTCTTCGACTTCTCACTTGTTCTTCTTCACCACCTGTTGTCAGTTAGATTATAACTTTCTATATACTCAGTTCAATGATTAATCAACATATAAAGCTAAATTGGTCTAATCAGTTGTTATTGTTTATTGTGTAATGTCTAATCTAGTTTTCCCTAATATTATTATTCTATGTACTTACTCCAATCCATTACTGATATCTTATTTGCAATCCATTACTAAATCGGTCAAATCAGTTGTTATTGTTTATTGTGTAATGTCTAATCTAGCTTTCCCTAATATTATCTTTCTATGTACTTAGTCCATTCCATTACTGATATCTTATTAGTAGGTGAGATCTGGGACTTTGAAGCCACTTTTTTGCTCGAAATCCCCCTCCCACCTCTCAACCCCTCTCCCAGCGCCAGCAGGTCTGTGTGTTCTTTGTCACTCTCCGGGATCCCAAAAATACGTATGGAATGCGCCCATATTGCTCGAGGTCGTCGACCTTCAGGTGACAAGACACCTCCAGCTCACGAATTCTATCGTGCAGCTGTTTGTTTTCCTCCTTCAATGCCTGAAGTTCCTCGAAAATAGACTTCATAGTCATTGATACAGCACAATGGACAGACTCTTCAATTTGCTGTCGAATAATTTGGAGGGTCTCTTCAGACAGTGATCCAGAAATAGCTGGCCCTGGCTTCGGAGCATTGACCTCATTCTCCGGCGTGCCTCTGTTCGGTCGAACCATCGTGTACCGTTAGGTGGATTTACACTTTTATAGGCTAGGCGAGAAGGTGAACTGAAAAATTAGGAATGTTTTTTCAAAATAAATGAAAAGAGTGTGAGTTAATCAAAAAATAATTACACTATTGAATTTAGCTCGAGAAACTGAATAACTTGATGTATAATATCTAGTGAATTGAACTGTATAACCCTACAAAATATCTGTTAGAAGACGGAGCCGAGCTGACACAGGTTTACTCATTCAACATAGCCAAGAGTCATAGCCATTCGACATAGCCAATTTATGTAGATGCATAACAATATGATTATTATCTATAGTTATTATATTACAAATTGCTTTTTCATATCATATACAGTTCAATAGTTATTTTCTTAGTCTATATTATATAAATTCATCTATAATTTTGCTGTATTGTAAGCAATTGTATATAAGTGTATAAGCCAGTTTATATTGTAATCTACATAAATAAAGTACTCAATCAATCAATCTATCTGATCACTTTCCACTAATATCCATATTTGATATTCAGTTCTTTCTCACATTAAATCATACTATTCCTCTTCCATTTTATGCAAATATTATTCATTATCAGTTGTATTATGTATCTTTTCTCAATTGATAACTTTCTTCAAAGATCTTTCGTTTTTCTGCTGGCTTTTTCTTCTCTTTTGCAGTTTTTAATGGATCCCTTTTCGCTCTATCTCTACCTTGAACACGATCTTCCACTACTGGATTCCATCTCTCTCTATCTCAAATTGGATTCAATTTTCCACCACTGGATTTCATCTCTCTCTGTCACCACTTGGACTCGATCTTTCCACTACTGGATTCCTACTCGCACAATCTTCACTTCAACTCGATCTTCCACTACTGGATACCTTCTCGCTCTACCTCCACTCGGAATCGATTCTTCCACTACTGGATACCTACTCTCTCTATCTCAACTTGGACTAGATCTCCCACTACCAGCTCTTCCTCAATCTTCATCGTATCCACCATTAGGTGAATTATTCATCACTGTAACTTCGCAGATCACAACATCCACATCTTATTGATGTGTTTAGTGAATTTTTTGAACTAGTATTTTTTAATAGTGAAGGGAGCCGAACTGTCAAGGCATACAGGATGCACTCAAATCAAGAGACTTCTTCATTTAGGTTAAGTTTCATCAGTTTCATCCCCATTTTCCTCGTCATGTGTCGTTCTGAGGTCGGTTCACGATTGGTCTGCTGCTTCCATGATGCCTCTCACTGACACGTCAGCTCGCTCGCCCTGAAGTAGGTATGATTATTTCAATAATAGTAATAATGACGCAGGTATGTTTCTAGCAAATAAGCTCCGCTCTTCCAAAAAACTTTTCAAGGCTGCTCACCTCAACGTCCAATCCCTCAGCTGCCACATTGATGAACTCAGAGCAATCTTCCGTTTTCAGGACTCAATATAATTGGAATTTCCGAATCATTTTTGAAGCCTAGTATTTCATCAAATTTTGTTGCATTACCTGGATATAATCTTTTCTGGAATGATAGATTAAATAAAGCTTGTGGGGGTGTAGCAATTTATGTGAAAGATGGTATCAAAACAAAAGTTTTAATCACAACTAAACAAGAGTATTGTTCCAGACCAGAGTTTATGCTACTTGAATTATCCTTATCTAGTACTGATAAATTACTCATTGGTATCTGTTATCGCTCACCAAAAATAGATCATTTTACAGATTTTGAAAGTACCTTGCTTTCTCTTATACCTTGTTATAGCCATATACTAGTTATGGGGGATATGAACACCGACTTGAACATGACAAATCGTAACTTTGACTACTTTCAACTGACTACTATTTTCCAATGCCTAAACATGACTATTTTACCTCTCAATCCAACTCATCATACTAATGTATCTGACACACTCATTGACCTTCTCATTGTTAGTGATCCTAACGAGGTTGTTCAAGCAGGCCAAATCCCAGTCCCAGCTATTTCTGGACATGATTTGACATACTGTGTACTTTCCCATAAGATACCTAAGCCAGAACAGAGAATTATCACTTATAGAGACTTCAAAATCTTTGATGAAGCCGCCTTCCTGACTGATGTGGCTCAGACTCCATGGCATCAAATTGAAGCATTACCCTCAGTTGATGACATGGTCAAGACTTTCAAGAATTGGACTTTGACTTTGTATGACAAACATGCACCTTATGTGACAAGGAGGATTAATAGAAAACGACGAGTACCGTGGATGACTGAAGACATACTTAAGATGATGGGACATAGAGACAAAGCACATAGAAAATTTAAAAGGCATTTGACTTGGACAGTTTGATAGAGTATAGTAGCCTTAGAAATAGAGTTAAACAGGAATTACGGAACTCAAAGATTAGGTACTTGAATTCGTTTATGACAAACAATAGACAAGACTCTAAATCACTTTGGCAGGGAATAAAAGAATTCTGGCTTGGCAAACAGAAACCGAATCCACAAATAGACTTACCATTGAACAATATAAATGACCATTTCGTTTCACACTCTAACCAACGTGACGAAGTTGTCATTGCTAATCATATAGATGATCTTGAAGAGCAGGTTACAAACTTAGATTTACCAATTACTGATCAATTTCATTTCAATCCAATCTCAGAAGAAGACACTCAGAGCAATTCAATGTATTCATAGTAATGCTACGGGTGTAGACAAAATTCCTATTAAATTTATCAAGGAGATGTTATTTGCTGTTTTACCAACCATTACATACATTTTCAACAAGTCACTTGAAGAAGGCATTTTCCCTGAAAACAGGAAGTTTGCTCTGGTTCGCCCTCTAAATAAAGTTCCATCACCCAATAAAGTTGAGGATTTTAGACCAATCAGTATTTTACCTGAATTGTCCAAAGTGCTAGAAAGACTCATTCATGCTCAAGTTGTAAAATTTCTAGACAACAATAGCAAGCTTCATAACTTTCAATTGGGCTTGAGGAAATTCCATTCAACTGGAACAGCTCTGCTCCGTGTCACTGATGATATAAGGTTAGCTATGGACCAAAGAAAATGCACCATCCTCACCCTATTTGATTTTTCTAAAGCATTTGATACTGTTGATCATACAGTCCTTCTGAATAACTTGACTATTCTTGGTTTCAGTCACAACTTGTTAGTTTGGTTTAAATCCTATCTATTAGGTAGGAAACAATGTGTATCTGTCGGTGACAAAAAGTCTACTTGGAAAAACATTATGCATGGAGTACCACAAGGTTCAATTTTAGGCCCTCTCCTCTTCACTTTGTATGCTAATGACCTTTCTTCCATTATCAAATTCTCCAGTTTCCATACTTATGCAGATGACCTTCAAATCTATTTAAGCTGTCCCATAAAAAAAATTAATGAAACCGTTGGAATAATGAATCAGGTTATCAATTCGATAGTGGAATGGACAAGGAAAAATGGCCTTAAGCTTAATCCCATCAAAACACAACCCATTATAATTGGATATTCTCGTCTTATAAACAATATTGACCTTGAATCGATTCACAAAATAAGTGTAGATGTTAATGACATTCCTTACTGTAGCTCAGTTGAAAATTTAGGCATTATTATGAATTATACTCTTGACTGGTCAGAACAAGTGAACAAAACTTGTAAAAAGGTATTCTCAGCCATGCATGCATTGAAGAAAATTTACGATATTCTCCCTAGAAACATTAAATTATTATTGGTTCAATCTCTCATCTTCCCACATTTAATGTATTGTAATTATGTTCTTAACGATATGCAAGTCACTCTGAATGATAAACTACAGCGTTGCCAAAATTATTGTCTACGTTTCGTCTACTCTCTCCAACGCCATGATCATATCACCCCAGCCCACATTGCTAGTTCAACATTGAAGCTTCCCAATCAAAGGCTTCTTTGAATAGTCAAGCTTGTAAGAGATATCTTGAAATACGGTAATCCGAACTATTTTAAAGATGATTTCAAATTTGTCTCTGAAGGTAGGAGATGCTTCACATACTAGAACAGGAGAAAGTACTTTAAGGATACCCAATCATCGAACTACTATTTTCACAAAATCCTTCTTAGTCAGTGCCTGTCGTGCATGGAATGCACTTCCTGTTTCTATCAGGTCCATCGAGAGCCGAGCGAGCTTCATCCTGACTTTAAAAAAACATCTTTTGGAACAAATGACTGAAACTGTCCGGCCCTAGAATGATCACATGACAACCATCCCCCACCCATCCCACAAATACAAGCTTTTAAACCTGTTATAGAACGAATTGTATATATATATATATTATATAAACTCATGTTATTTCAATTATCCACTGCATACTGCTGTATATTACTGAAAGTTGATTACCCTGATCTACTTTCAGCCTACTTCATTTTATTAATCAATTATTTGATCTTATCTACCTATATTATTATTTTACTTTATAAATTTTCTGTTTTTTTTTCTCTTAAATATTCATATTGATTAAAACTTTTACAATATTTCCATTAACAAATAAATCCTTAGTTTGAATAATGAAATTAACGTTTTGGTAGAGACTTAGTGGGGAGGATATTTTTAATATTCTTTCCGAAGAATGGAAATTGATATGTCCAAACCTCTGCCAATTTATGTAGATGCATAACAATATAATTATTATCTATAGTTATTATATTACAAATTGCTTTTTCATATCATATACAGTTCAACAATTATTTTCTTAGTCTATATCATGTAAATTCATCTATAATTTTGCTGTATTGTAAGCTATTGTATATAAGTGTTGTATAAGACAGTATATATTGTAATCTACATAAATAAAGTACTCAATCAATCAATCAATCAATCAATCAATCTCTACATCTAATCATCTAATGCTATACTGACAGATTAAAGTGAATTGAGAAATTCCCCATCTCTCTCTCTCTCTCTCACTCTCTCTCTCTCTCTCTCTCTCTCTCTCTCTCTCTCTCTTTTTCTCTCTCTCTGAGGCATCTTGGTTATGTCGAGTGAGTAAACGTGTGTTTGGTTTGGCTCCGTCTTCTAATAGATATTTCGTAGGGTTATACAGTTCAATTCACTAGAAATAATACATCAAGTTATTCAGTTTCTCGAGCTAAATTCAATAGTGAAATTATATTTTTGATTAACTCACACTCTTTTTATTCATCTTGAAAAAACATTCCCAATTCTTCAGTTCACCTTCTCGCCTATTAAAAGTGTAAATCCACCTAACGGTACACAATGGTTCGACCGAACAGAGGCATGCCGAAGAATGAGGTCAATGCTCTAAAGCCAGCTATTTCTGGAGCAGTGTCCGAAGAGACCCTCCTCATTATTCGACAGCAAATAGAAGAGTCTGTCCACAGTGCTGTTTCAATGGCTGTGAAGTCTATTTTCGAGGAACTTCAGGCATTGAAGGAGGAGAACAAACAGCTGCACGATAGAATTCATGAGCTGGAGGTGTCTTGTCACCTGAAGGTCGATGACCTCGAGCAATATGGGCGCCGACATTCAATACGTATTTTTGGGATCCCGGAGGGAGACAAAGAAGACATAGACCTGCTGGCACTCGATGTCTTCAACAAGAAGCTGAACGTGCCCGTGACTCTGGCGGATATCAACCGCTTGCATCGCGTTGGAAGGCGTCAACCACCTCAACAAGGGCAAGCTAAACCCAAGGACCGACCGATCATAGTTCGACTCTGCAGCTACCAGACCAGGAAGATGATCTTCGATGCTAAGAGGAAGCTGAAGGGTTCCGGCATCACCATTCACAAGGATCTGACTGCGGAACGTCTCAAGATCCTCAAGGCTGCCGCCGCCGTCATGGGCACAGGAATGTCTGGTCATCTGACGGGAGGATTAAGATCTCTATCGGCGTGGGAGGATCCAAGAGGGTCCACACAGTCGAGAGGATGATCGACCTTCAAAAAATAAAGGTAAATTAAATCATTCCAGGATTCGATGACTGAGGTGCCCTTCACTACAATAATAGGAAATTCGTATTAATAGATTTCACAGTAGATATACCTTAGCATTTTTCATGAGCTGTCTTTCTGTTCTATAAATGAATCTTTCCACTACAATTTATGATTGTATACAAGGCAATTATTTCAAACGGAAGAGATCCACATTTGTTGATACTGATTAATAATTTATCTTGATATTAATTCCCAAAACTACGTTCAATGCATCAACTACTTTACTCCAGAGGGTACTAAGAAAATCATTATCTCTGTTCTTACTGAAAATTACATCTCTTACCAAAATTATTTCCATAATTAATAATTTTCGAAATGCTGAATTCAAAATAAATTGGATTATTAACATAAGTTATAGATATAGATGTAATCTATACATATAGATAGTAATCTCTTCTATATTAGGTGTACATAATCATATCTTCTACTATTGCCACAGCTCGAACAATAGAAGCTAATGTGTGAAGAGTTATTGATAGAACCGAGGGGTGGGTAGTCTGTTCATATGCTTATAAAGGGGCTGTGTTCCATTTAACATTATCTTAGACATTCATCACTAAAATATTACAGTACTCAATTTACTACTTTTATCGTTATTGCAACTCCCAATAGTTGATTACACTTCTAATACTATATAATACTATTTAAATTTCACCATTCAATCCTATTTAAAACTCATCTTATATAATCTAGCTCTTTCTCAAGCGTCTCCTCTACTTCTTTTTTTTCTTTCTCATTTCTCTTCTTAATCTTATAGTTATTATGATTACCAGAATATTGTTGTAATTTTGCAATGTGATTTTTGTGATTTTTGTGACTTGTAACTTTTGCAATGATGATTATTATTCTTTTCTATTCTTCTTCGTCTTCTTCCTCTCCTTCTTCTCCTTCTCTTTCTTTTTCTTTTCTTCTTCTTCTTTTTTCCTTGATTAATTCAAGATCACAATACGATGTTCTGTTTCTTATTCTATAGTTCAGTTTCATAAGTTCTTCTCAATTGTGCACATTCCTTCTTTCTCTTCTCTTCTTCTCTATTATTATCATTATTTTCCCTGTGATTTTCCCACTAGCTATCCAGCATGTTCAAATGTTCATTTTCTATTTCTCTTTCTACCCATTCTCTTTCTATCTGATTACTTTCCACTAATATCCATATTTATACTCGGTTCTTTCTCACATTAAATCTGTTTAATTCGACAGAGGCTGGCTCAAACAGCACTCTGGTTTGTGGACTGTATCAATAATTACATCGAGAACTTTTGGGTTGTCTGGCATCAGGTAGCAAGTTGAACAATTAAAATGGCTAAGTGCACAATAACATAGGCCTACCTTCATGTCCAAATCCTCCTTGCTTCCAGGATCCCGGGTCCAGATCACAATACGAGACGAGATGACACTTGTAATAAATCACAATAAATAATCAATAGATCACTTTGCAAAAATCGACATTACGAGAAGTGAGCTGTTCGATTGACTGTCAATTGGCAACTGGCCACAATTATGCTTTGCGCATCACCGTATAATTGCCCCCTCTACCACACAACGCCAGACAACAGAGCAACATAGATATAACGTCCGAACATTCTGCCCACCTTGGAAGAACTTCCAATAACAAAAAAAAAAAAAAAAAAAAACAGAAACCACCAATAACGAACCCTACTAGGGAAACTAGGAAAAAAAAGAAAAATATCTTCACTCCTCAGGGGCCCTTGAGGAGACTTATACAAAAGGAGTAGGAGGCCCACGTAAGGAGAGGATGGGACGAGAAATAATGACTATGTACAACCAATATAGATAAAAACAAGAAATAAAGCAACTTGGGAACCTTTCCCACATGTAAAACAAGAAACAAAAAAAAACTAACCACTAAACTTATTGAAGTTCCCTTCAATAAGGCCTAATCTTCATCAATAGGGAGGAGACATACCCTATTGAAAGCCCTAGTTAGACTTCCCTTTGCAGTCTATACCTCCACCACTCTCACAAATCCATCCTGTCCAGGGAGTATCTTTGTTATTCGACCAAGCCTCCAGTGAAGAGGGAGTAGGTTACTTTCCTTTAAGAGAGCCATACGTCCAATGTTAACATTACTATGTTTTCTGTACAATTTTGTTCAGGTTTGCAAGCTAGATACATACTCCAATTGTCAACGTTTCCAGAATGAGGATACAATTCTTTCGAGTAAACTCCATAGATTTCTCAAGTTCACCGATTGAATTGATTCCTCTGAGTCTTTACTCTGTGTTGCTAGAGTAATTTTTCTTGCCTCCAATTCAATATGGTTGGAATTTTCATCATCATTACCGTGGGTTTGGTGTGGCCAGCACTCCAGTGGTTTGTCTAACCAATCAGGACCATTCCACCACGGAGAATTACCAATTAATTCATTGGGCAATAGTCCACGACTAGCCCAATCAGCTGGATTACATTCGGTTGACACATATCTGAATTGCTCTGTAGACAGGTGTTCCTGTTCTTGACTTACACGATTTGCCACAAACCTAGCCCAACAATGAGGTGAAGACCGAATCCAACTCACTGCCACAGTTGAATAAGTCCAAGCTGCAATATAATTTATGTTTATAATTTTTGAAAGCACTTCTTGAACATGTAATAATCTAGCTACAAGGACAACCACACAAAGCTCCCATTTCTTCACTACCTCCACGGATGCTATATCATCCCAGTCACATCTCGATTGCCATAGATATTGAATTATACTCTTGAAGGTAAGCATGAAAGGTGTCAAATATCCTAATGGATCAAAAATTTGTGCTAAAGTTGATAAAACATTCCGTTTTGTAGCTAGACTGGATGGTACCTTCACTCTGTAGAAAAGGTAGTAACCAATTAGATTCGATTGGAAGCCACAAATTTTAATGGTTTTATCAGACTCCAAAGTGAAATCTTTTGCATCAATAGCGCAATGCTCTGGAGGGAGATTTGATAGAATGGTAGAATGATTGCTAGCCCACTTTAGCAATTCAAATTTCCCTTTGCTTAACAATTCAGTAAGCTGCAGTTGCTTGGTTGCTTCCATTGATGAGACTGATGCAATCACATCATCCATGTAAGTAGAAAACCGTAAGGCTTCAGAAGCCGCAGGGAACATTTTTTCTTCATCTTCATCAAACTGATGTGTAGTACAAATGGCAAGAAATGGCGATGATGATACACCATATGACATAGTTGTTAGAGTATACTCTTTCATTTCTTCTCCCTTTTCAGATTTTGTCAATTTTATTTCAACGTTATCCTGTCTATCATCATCTAACTCTTCCAAATTTCGTTTCTCCCTTTCAAAAACATCTTCTCCAATTTCCTTTTCCAGTATGGGTCTTCCCATTGGTTTGATTTCATGTGGACTATGAATCACTTTTAACTCTTTCCCTAAATTACTGTTGATCGGTAAATAACTGTTGAAGGCTATACCTTGTTTACCTGGAACTTCTTCTAAATTATCTCCCAATTCTTCTTCTCGAATCATGGAAACATTTTCTCCGACATTAGTTTTACCTTCAAGATATCCTGATATCTCCCTCGTATTTGTTTCCTTGGATGGTAATTCTACAATGTATCTACCAGTATTCAAACAACAAACAGTTGATTTGTATATCTCCTCACAAGCCATTTCACTTTCCAATATTTTTTTTGTCCTAGGTGGCTCTTCTATGACCCAAAATCGCTTTACCAACTCGTCTGAATTAGCATTGGAATACATGCACAGATTATTTGAGATAGTAGAACTCTCCTCTGATACCTTACCCATGAGGCAGTAGCCCCATACAGTTTCTAGGGCAGATGGTGTACCCACTGGACCAATCACCTTTCTTCCAGTCAGAATGAAGGGGAAATATTCAGCACCCAATAAAATATCAACCTCCTCTGAAAGGAAAAATTCAGAATCTGCTAGCTCCAGTCCTTCAATATGTGCGCAGTATGCATTTTTTATCTGATTTGTAGCTGCTATTTTGTTGACTCCCGATGCGGTAATTTTTAATGAAGGGGAGTTCGGTGTTTCAAATTCACAGTTAGCAATTTCATCTGTCACTTCCAGTTTAGTATCAGATAATCCATAGATTGGCAAACTGTGTGTTTTCTGTACCACTAAACCCAGTTTTTTCATGCATCGCCTTGTAATAAATGACTCGGTGCTTGCACTATCTAATAACACTTTGACCTTATGATAATTGCCTTGATTACTTCGAACTCCCAATTTAACAGTTGGTAACAATACTAAGGAACTGTTTACATTCGAAAATACTTTCTTAGCTGAGTCAGTAACAAATGTTTGATGGCTTTGATCAGCGATGTCGTGCCCGTCTACCCTGCTCATTTGTTTATTACCAGCCAATGTGTTGGTGTTTTCAACAGGCGGCTGTCTCGGCTCTAAATGAAGGAGCGAATGATGACGCGAATTACAGTGACTGCACGGCTTCCTTCTTCTACAATCTCTAATAAAGTGCCCTGCCAATAAACAGCCGATACATGGTTTCCAATCTTTTACACGTTTTAATCTATCAGACGGTTTGAGATTCAAGAACACTTCACAATTTTCCAGTTCATGAGAATTATTACATTCAATACATTTCAGCTCGCCCGATTTCGATTTAACAATCATAGCTGAAGCCTTGTAATTTCCCATAGTGGGTTTCGATTTCCCAAACTGCTTACGTGAGGAGGCTTCTGACGATGTAGATGATCCCAATAAATCAGTGGATCTAGTAGCCTCCAAAATAACAGCTTCATCATTCAAAAATATTTGGAAGTTTTTCAAATCGGATACTGTTCCACTTCTTAGCAGTCTCTGCCACTTCTCTCTCAAGTCTTCAGTCAGTTTTTTACATAAGACAAATAATAACGGAATCAACCAGTCATTAACTGCATGACCAATTGGTTTTAGTGCTGCTGAGTATATAGCTAAATGAGTGATGAATTTTAGTAGCGAGTCTGGTTGCTTATTAACTGCTGGCATATCAAAAATTGCTTGCAAGTATGCATCAGTCAGCTTGTAAGAGTCATTGTAGCGATTCAATAATAATTTCCATGCCTCAGCATAATGATCACTTGTCAATGGGGCTACAGAAATGACTGACAGTGCATCGCCTCTCAGTACAGACCAAAGATACATATGTTTTTGTATGTCAGCAATTTGACCATTATTATGAACTGTGGCTTTGAATAAATCTTTAAATTGACTCCAAATTTTCAAATCGCCATCAAAAGTCATTAAAGAAAGCTTAGGTAGGGCAACTGGCGAGATATTTCCAGTTGTAGGTGAAGAAGCTACATTGGAAGAACTAATATTCAAATTTGTTTGAGTGGATGGTAAGGTTTCGAGAATAGCCTTGAGATTGAAGAAAAAACTCATCAAATTGACTCATCAAATTTTCAAGTTCACTTGTTTCCAATCGAGGATTTTGTTTGTTATAGTAACTCTGCATTTTATCTATTATATCATTGAACTCCACCTGGTGGTGATCGATATGCTCACCCATAACTTTCAATAAATTCTTCATTTTTTTATTTTTCGGATCCTTTTCGACAGCTTCGGCAATTTCATCAATCTGTTTTATTTTACGAATTAATGCATCTCTTTGAAATGTCAAATCTTCGATAACACCCATAGTGAGGCAATAACAGTGAGCGCTCGTCGAGAGAGAGAGAGTGAGACAAAGAACCAAACAAGAATAAGAGGGAAAACACGAGAGCAGGTGACACAATGGAATGAACAATGGCTGGCTTATCTAATCATACAAGCCTAGCCAGCATTTCAACTTATGCTCGGTGGAGAATGATCGGTTACAAGGTTAATAATACCATATCGATACTCATTGGAACAAACAATATCTGCTATTAATAATGAAGGAACAACAATAATCAATGCAAATAACTGCAAGTATCCTTTGAAAAAAGTAACAGTTCCAGTTACTGTTACAGCTAGATGACGTATAAGTCTTTCTCTACTAATCGACACGAACTTGCCAGTCCAGACTTGTGGCGCCAATGCAACAATCTTATGCAAAAATACTATGACATAATTATTTACGAAAATATTACTTGTTCCACACAATTTCCAACTGAAATTGAGCCCAAATTTCTTAAGAATACCACAAATAAAGCGTATATTCATCTAAGATGACAAAAACAAGCCATATACACAGAAAAACCAAGAATAAAATAGGCATAAAAAATGACAAACCTATTAGATGATATTTCAAACTTATGTCCTATTCAAATTTGATTAACAAATCAATCCGGCACGGAGGACCAATGTTTAATTCGACAGAGGCTGGCTCAAACAGCACTCTGGTTTGTGGACTGTATCAATAATTACATCGAGAACTTTTGGGTTGTCTGGCATCGGGTAGCAAGTTGAACAATTAAAATGGCTAAGTGCACAATAACATAGGCCTACCTTCATGTCCAAATCCTCCTTGCTTCCAGGATCCCAGGTCCAGATCACGATACGAGATGAGACAACACTTGTAATAAATCACAATAAATAATCAATAGATCACTGTGCAAAAATCAACATTACGAGAAGTGAGCTGTTTGATTGGCTGTCAATTGGCAACTGGCCACAATTATGCTTTGCGCATCACCGTATAATTGCCCCCTCTACCACACAACGCCAGACAACAGAGCAATATAGATATAACGTCCAAACAAAATCATACTATTCCTCTTCCATTTTATGTGAATATTATTCATCATCAGTTGTATTATGTATCTTTTCTCAATTGATAACTTTCTTCAAAGATTTTCCGTTTTTCTGCTGGCTTTTTCTTCTCTTTTGCAGTTTTTAATGGATCCCATTTTGCTCTATCCCCACCTTAAACACGATCTTCCACTACCGGATTCCATCTCTCTCTATCTCTAATTGGACTCGATTTTCCACCACTGGATTTCATCTCTCTCTGTCTCCACTTGGACTCGATCTTTCCACTACTGGACCCCTACTCGCACAATCTTCACTTTGACTCGATCTTCCACTACTGGATACCTTCTCGCTCTACCTCCACTCGGACTCGATTCTTCCACTACTGGATACCTACTCGCTCTATCTCAACTTGGACTAGATCTCCCACTTCCAGTTCTTCACCAATCTTCATCTTATTCACCATTAGGATTATTCATCACCATAACTCCACAGATCACAACATCTACATCTTATTGATGTGTTTCGTGAATTTTTTTAACTAGTGTTTTCAAAATAGTGAAGGGAGCTGAACTGTCAAGGAATACAGGATGCACTCGAATCAAGAGACTTCAACATCTACATCTTATTGATGTGTTTAGTGAATTTTTTGAACTAGTGTTTTTAAAATAGTGAAGGGAGCCGAACTGTCAAGGCATACAGGATGCACTCGAATCAAGAGACTTTTTCATTTAGGTTAAGTTTTATCAGTTTCATCCCCATTTTCCCCATCATGTGTTGTTCTGAGGTCGGTTCATGATTGGTCTGCTGCTTCAATGATGCCTCTCACTGACACATCAGCTCGCTTGCCCTCAAGTAGGTATGATTATTTCAATAATAGTAATAATGATGCAGGTATGATTCTAGTAAATAAGCTCCACTCTTCCAAAAAACTTTTCAAGGCTGCTCACCATAACGTTCCAATCCCTCAGCTGCCACATTGATGAACTCAGAGCAATCTTCCGTTCTCAGGACTTCAATATAATTGGAATTTCTGGATCATTTTTGAAGCCTAGTATTTCATCAAATTTTGTTGCATTACCTGGATATAATCTTTCCCGGAATGATAGATTAAATAAAGCTTGTGGGGGTGTAGGAATTTATGTGAAAGATGGTATCAAAACAAAAGTTTCAATCACATCTAAACAAAAGTATTGTTCCAGACCAGAGTTTATGCTACTTGAATTATCCTTATCTAGTACTGATAAATTACTCATTGGTATGTGTTATCGCCCACCAAAAAAAGGTCATTTTACAGATTTCAAAAGTGCCTTGCTTCCTCTTATGCCTTGTTATAGCTGTATACTGGTTATGGGGGATATGAACACCGACTTGAACATGACAAATTGTAACTTTGACTATTTTCAACTGACTACTATTTTCCAATGCCTAAACATGACTATTTTACCTCTCGATCCAACTCATCATACTAATGATTCTGACACACTCATTGACCTTCTCATTGTTAGTGATCCCAATGAGGTTGTTCAAGCAGGCCAAATCTCAGTCCCAGCTATTTCTGGACATGATTTGATCTACTGTGTTCTTTCCCATAAGATACCTAAGCCAGATCAGAAAATTATCACTTATAGAGACTTCAAAAACTTTGATGAAGCCGCCTTCCTGACTGATGTGGCTCAGACTCCATGGCATCAAATTGAAGCATTACCCTCAGTTGATGACATGGTCAAGACTTTCGAGAATTGGACTTTGACTCTGTATGACAAACATGCACCTTATGTGACAAGGAGGATTAATAGAAAATGACGAGTACCGTGGATGACTAAAGACATACTTAAGATGATGAGACATAGAGACAAAGCACATAGAAAATTTAAAAAGACATTTGACTTGGACAGTTTGATAGAGTATAGGAGCCTTAGAAATAGAGTTAAACAGGAATTACGGAACTCAAAGATTAGGTACTTGAATTCGTTTATGACAAACAATAGACAAGACTCTAAATCACTTTGGCAGGGAATAAAAGAATTCGGGCTTGGCAAACAGAAATCGAATCCACAAATTGACTTACCATTGAACAATATAAATGACCATTTCGTTTCACACTCCAACCAACGCGACGAAGTTGTCATTGCTAATCATATAGATGATCTTGAAGAGCAGGTTACAAACTTAGATTTACCAATTACTGATCAATTTCATTTCCATCCAATCTCAGAAGACACTTTCAGAGCAATTCAACGTATTCATAGTCATACTACGGGTGTAGACAAAATTCCTATTGAATTTATCAAGAAGATGTTATTTGCTGTTTTACCAACATTACATATATTTTCAACAAGTCACTTGAAGAAGGCATTTTCCCTGAAAACTGGAGGTTTGCTCTGGTTCGCCCTCTAAATAAAGTTCCATCACCCAATAAAGTTGAGGATTTTAGACCAATCAGTATTTTACCTGCATTGTCCAAAGTTCTAGAAAGACTCATTCATGCTCAAGTTGTAAAATTTCTAGACAACAATAGTAAGCTTCATAACTTTCAATCACGCTTAAGAAAATTCCATTCAACTGAGACAGCTCTGCTTTGTGTCACTGATGATATAAGGTTAGCTATGGACCAAAGAAAATGCACCATCCTAACCCTATTTGATTTTTCTAAAGCATTCGATACTGTTGATCATTCAGTCCTTCTGAATAAGTTGGCTATTCTTGGTTTCAGTCACAACTCGTTAGTTTGGTTTAAATCCTATTTATTAGGTAGGAAACAATGTGTATCTGTCGGTGACAATAAATCTTCTTGGAAAAACGTTATGCATGGAGTACCACAAGGTTCAATTTTAGGCCCTCTCCTCTTCACTTTGTATGCTAATGACCTTTCTTCCATTATCAAATTCTCCAGTTTCCATACTTATGCAGACAACCTTCAAATCTATTTAAACTGTCCCATAACAGAAATTAATGAAACAGTTGCAATAATGAATCAGGATATCAATTCTATAGTGGAATGGACTAAGAAAAATGGCCTTAAGCTTAATCCCATCAAAACACAACCCATTATAATTGGACATTCTCGTCTTATAAACAATATTGACCTTGAATCGATTCACAAAATTAGTGTAGATGGTAATGACATTCCTTACTGTAGCTCAGTTGAAAATTTAGGCATTATTATGAAAAATACTCTTGACTGGTCAGAACAAGTGAACAAAACTTGTAAAAAGGTATTCTCAGCCATGCATGCATTGAAGAAAATGCACGATATTCTCCCTAGAAACATTAAATTATTATTGGTTCAATCTCTCATCTTCCCACATTTAATGTTTTGTAATTCTGTTCTTAACGATATGCAAGTCACTCAGAATGATAAACTACAGCGTTGCCAAAATTATTGTCTACGTTTTGTCTACTCTCTCCAATGCCATGATCATATCACCCCAGCCCACATTGCTAGTTCAACATTAAAGCTTCCCGATCAAAGGCTTTTTCGAATAGTCAAGCTTGTTAGAGATATCTTGAAATACGGTAATCCGAACTATTTTAAAGATGATTTCAAATTTGTCTCTGAAGGTAGGAGGATAGATGCTTCACATACTAGAACCGGAGAAAGTACTTTAAGGATACCCAATCATCGAACTACTATTTTCACAAAATCCTTATTAGTCAGTGCCTGTCATGCATGGAATGCACTTCCTGTTTCTATCAGGTCCATCGAGAGCCGAGCGAGCTTCATCCTGAGTAGATCCCAAGTGCCATAAGCATCACTTTTTTTACGACTTTTCGTCAAATTGAGAAATTCAATGGCTCTACTGCTGACAGATTAAAGTGAATCGAGTTTGGAAGAAGAATGAGAAAAAGGAGAGAGAGGAGAGCTTCAACTGAAACATCTTTGTACAACTGAGAGATTCAAGTGAAACGAAAATTTAATATTACACTCAGATTTAACCGAGTCATCTTTGTTTAACTCACAGATTTAAGTGAAACAATAATCACATTCAAAAAATTTATCATGCTATCTTAGAGAAGTATAAGAACAGAGAAGAAGTAGTTGCTTTCAAAAAGAGGAAGAAGTAGAGGAAAGGAGAAGTGTGTCTAAGGAAGAAGTATGAGAACAGAGAAGGAGAAGAAGTAGTCACTTTTTTCAACCAAAGTGAATCGAGTTTGGAAGTAGAAGAAGGAGAGGAATGGAGAATGAGAAATTCAATGGCTCTACTGCTGACAGATTAAAGTGAATCGAGTTTGGAAGGAGAATGAGAAAAAGGAGAGAAAGGAGAGCTTCAACTGAAACATCTTTGTCCAACTGAGAGATTTAAGTGAAACGAAAATTTCATCTTACACTCAGATTTAACCGAGTCATCTTTGTTTAACTCACAGATTTAAGTGAAACAATAATCACATTCAAAAAATTTATCATGCTATCATAGAGAAGTATAAGAACAGAGAAGAAGTAGTCACTTTCAAAAAGAGGAAGAAGTAGAGGAAAGGAGAAGTGTGTCTAAGGATAAAGTATGAGAAAAGGGAAGAAGAAGAAGTAGTCGCTTTCTTTCAACCGAAGTGAATCGAGTTTGGAAGTAGAAGAAGGAGAGGAATGGAGAATGAGAAATTCAATGACTCTACTGCTGACAGATTAAGTGAATCGAGTTTGGAAGGAGAATGAGAAAAAGGAGAGCTTCAACTGAAACATCTTTGTCCAACTGACAGATTTAAGTGAACGAAAATTCCATCTTACACTCAGATTTAACCGAGTCATCTTTGTTTAACTCACAGATTCAAGTGAAACAATAATCATATTCAAAAAATTTATCATGCTATCATAGAGAAGTACAAGAACATAGGAGAAATTCAATGGCTCTACTGCTGACAGATTAAAGTGAATCGAGTTTGGAAGTAGAAGAAGGAGAGGAATGGAGAATGAGAAATTCAATGGCTCTACTGCTGACAGATTAAAGTGAATCGAGTTTGGAAGGAGAATGAGAAAAAGGAGAGAAAGGAGAGCTTCAACTGAAACATCTTTGTCCAACTGAGAGATTTAAGTGAAACGAAAATTTCATCTTACACTCAGATTTAACCGAGTCATCTTTGTTTAACTCACAGATTTAAGTGAAACAATAATCACATTCAAAAAATTTATCATGCTATCATAGAGAAGTATAAGAACAGAGAAGAAGTAGTCACTTTCAAAAAGAGGAAGAAGTAGAGGAAAGGAGAAGTGTGTCTAAGGATAAAGTATGAGAAAAGGGAAGAAGAAGAAGTAGTCGCTTTCTTTCAACCGAAGTGAATCGAGTTTGGAAGTAGAAGAAGGAGAGGAATGGAGAATGAGAAATTCAATGACTCTACTGCTGACAGATTAAAGTGAATCGAGTTTGGAAGGAGAATGAGAAAAAGGAGAGCTTCAACTGAAACATCTTTGTCCAACTGACAGATTTAAGTGAAACGAAAATTCCATCTTACACTCAGATTTAACCGAGTCATCTTTGTTTAACTCACAGATTCAAGTGAAACAATAATCATATTCAAAAAATTTATCATGCTATCATAGAGAAGTACAAGAACATAGGAGAAATTCAATGGCTCTACTGCTGACAGATTAAAGTGAATCGAGTTTGGAAGGAGAATGAGAAAAAGGAGAGGAAGGAGAGCTTCAACTGAAACATTTTTGTCCAACTGACAGATTTAAGTGAAACGAAAATTCCATCTTACACTCAGATTTAACCGAGTCATCTTTGTCTAACTCACAGATTTAAGTGAAACAATAATCACATTCAAAAAATTTATCATGCTATCTTAGAGACTTGAGTTCAAAGTGTTAGCAATGCTATTTTCTAAACATCAGTATCTCTTTCCTCATGCATGAATCTTTTCACCCAGCTTGATTCTAATTTTATAAATCTATGTTTGGTTTCTCAAAGTCTTTCTTGTTAGTGTGTGGCTTCCAAACTATGAAATATCACACTTTCCTCCTCCTCCAAAATGATGAAATTATCCAACACTGTGAGTGAGAATATTGTACAACAGCTAAAGCCAATGAAATTATAGTGTTTTTTCACTCTCGACTTTTCACTCTAACTTTGATTCTGGGTTAAGAGTAGTGAGATGAAAAAGCTATTCATACTAATCTGGAGAGTGATCATTTACTGTAATCTAATTCGTGTTGAAAATGTACATCTAACTAGACATAGAAGTCTCCTCCTCATAACTAACCAAATCCCTAGACATATTTATTGTTTAACAAAGGATGCTAACAACAAAAAATTTGTACCAAAAATATTCTATTGCTTGAAGCAGAGTGTTAAGTTTACTCAAGCAAAGAGTATCTTACTTACATCATATTGTAATCTTAATTTTCCAGCATTGCAGTGTTATTACAGTATTCCATAAAAGGTTTTCCATACTTGTGACAGAAACTCAATTGATAGAAAATCTATGTTACTTATAGAATTTGACACAAATTATTCCTCTTGATAGACAAATCTCCTTCGACAGTGTAAGGGATTGTGTTCACAAGTCACTATGATCGAAATACACTCAAGTTTCTCTCTCAAATTTGTATTTCTTTTTCAAATTCTGCTAGTTGCTGTTCCCCGAATGTCTCTGTGGCTTTCAAAAAACTCTACTCATCTAGTTGTAGCTTATACATCTCGCCTGACTACATCTCAGTCAACATGCATATCTACAGAACCACAGATTTTTTGTTACACTTCAATGTAATTATGTACATTCACTTTTATCAATATTGTGCACTTTGCTCAAGTAATATCATTAAAATTTCATCTATATTGCTATCTGCAAATATGGGTATGTTTACATTCTACAATCAAGTAGTATGCTGCTTTCTTTATTTAGCTGCAACTAATATACTGCAAAATCAAATCAAATCAAATCAAATTATTTTCATTGCATGAAAAATTACAAACAATGGTGTACACATCACAAATTTTTAATGATTTTATTATTATACCTACTTAACTAATCTTAGACACTAACAACTAGAGTAGATATTAGACAATATTGACAAAATTAAAATACAGTCATACACAAATTGTGGAGAAAAAAAGAAATATCATGCTTCTCCTCCACGAAGGCTGTAGCCTGTGTGTGGAAAGGAGTCTGTTTTTTATAAGAAAAGTATAATAATTTGTAGCATAAGGAAAGGATAGTTTTTATAGATGAATAAAATATTGTAATTTCTGGTAAGTTACCTGCGGTATTGTACTAGAGTAGTTAAGCTACTCTATTTTTAGAGAAAAATATATAAGTAGATGAATAATTGCTTTAAATAAACAAATAATTCAATTGAATAACAAATTGGTACATACATGCAGTAAATAAACTAGAGTAGTATGAATTTATGTTTAGATACATTTAAAAAATATTACCAAATGAAGAATAGCCTGAAAAAGTTGCCCCAATTATTCTAGATGAAATATGATATTCAAAGAGAATAATATGATAAATAGTTGAAGTAGAAATCAGTTCATATACATATTGAGTCAAAACACTGGAACAACACATTGAAAATTATTGAAAAATTTTGATATCAATATAACTAGGAACATACAGCTGGATCACGAGTTCAATATAATTATTATTGATAGCTGGAATGGATCATGAGCTCTATATTTTCCCTTCCTATCTCCCTCAACCATATTTTAATGTATTTTTTGTACATATAGAGTGTACAGTTATGAACATTACAGAGGATGGTTGGCATGTTTCTGTATAAAATATGTGCAATGTAATGGGTGTTTGTTGTTGAATGAGTTTTTATAAGTCTCGGAATTTCAATGCCTAATGAGTATGCTGAGCGTGTTGTGCGATTATGAGTTATTTTTTTGAACATATTGTTACTGTTTAAGCGAATGTAAAGGAGTAAACACTTGACATACAATTGTCGAATATCTAGAACATTGAACTCATCATATATTTCATTTGATGGCATTCGAATTGGTTTATTCAGAGCTGTTTTAATAATTCGTTTCTGTGTAATGAGTAGAGGATTGAGTATGGATTTGTACGCCCCTCCATATGCTAAAATTCCGGCAGTTATCACAGATTGGACGTAAGCAAAATAAACTTTTCTCAAATCATCTATTGTTAAGAATTGGCGTAGGTTTAGGAATATGTAAATAGATCTCCAGATTTTGTTTTTCAAGTGGTTTATGTGGTCTGACCATTTTAATTTATCGTCAACTATAACGCCCAAATATTTATATGAACTGACTCGCTCAATGGACTCGCAGTGGCAATGAATATTGTTAGGGTTTAAACAAGATGCATCTTTACATCAGTGCAACTTTACTGCATCTAATTTTGCTTCAACTCTGATGCTCCATTTCCTCAATTTTGGTGATGCAGAAAATTGTATAAATTAGTAGGTGTGAAACTTCATGGTTTTTTCTTATGACTGATCCTTTAAAAACTTTACCACGAATAATGTACATATAGTAAGATCAAATTGAATAAGACAAGGTGAATTGAATCTCTTCCATTAGAAGAAGTGAGAAGGAGACTAAGAATGAGAGAGTAAGTACTTGATAAGAATGACTCGAGGTTTCCAAGCTTGGCTGTTTGCATAGAGTGAGATTTCAGAATCATTCTTTTCTGTCAGTGTTACTTGAATTGTTTTGAGATTTTGAATTGTAATGAGTAGAGGATTGAGTATGGATTTGTATGCCCCTCCATATGCTAAAATTCCGGCAGTTATCACAGACCACTTACCATTGCTGCAATGACAAGTCCATAGAGAGGAAGAACGATTCAGTTGAATCTGTCAGTTAGATACATGCCTCAGTTCTGTTATTTCCTTAAGAAAAAACCTGTCACTGGAAGTTTCATTTCTCCATGCAAATAGTGTGTGTGTGATTTAGAGAAGCAATTAGCATTGTCAAGCTTGACTTGTAGAATTTCTTAGTGCGTAGCGGACTGCATTCATAACTTCTTCTTCTTCTTCCTCTCATTCTTCTCTTTGGAAGCTATTGTACATGATGGAATGTGATTATCATTTCACTTAAATCTGTCAGTTAGACATACTTCTTATTTCTACTTCTTCCTATTCTTCTTCTTCTTCTCTGTTCCTCTACTTCTCCCTCTTTTTGAGAGCAACAACTTCTTTCTCTCCTTCTCTGTTCTCATACTTCTTCCTCTCTTTGGAAGCTTGTTATTATATCATTTCACTTAAATCTGACAGTTAGACACACTTCTCCTATCCTCTACTTCTTCCTCTTTTTGAAAGCAACTACTTCTTCTCTGTTCTTATACTTCTCTAAGATAGCATGATGAATTTTTTGAATGTGATTATTGTTTCACTTAAATCTGTGAGTTAGACAAAGATGACTCGGTTAAATCTGAGTGTAAGATGAAATTTTCGTTTCACTTAAATCTGTCAGTTGGACAAAAATTTTTCAGTTGAAGCTCTCCTTTCTCTCCTTTTTCTCATTCTCCTTCCAAACTCGATTCACTTTAATCTGTCAGCAGTAGAGCAATTGAATTTCTCCTATGTTCTCATACTTTTCTATGATAGCATGATAAATTTTTTTGAATATGATTATTGTTTACTGTTCTCATACTTCTTCCTTAGACACACTTCTCCTTTCCTCTACTTCTTCCTCTTTTTGAAAGCAACTACTTCTTCTCTGTTCTTATACTTCTCTATGATAGCATGATAAAGTTTTTGAATGTGATTATTGTTTCACTTAAATCTGTGAGTTAAACAAAGATGACTCGGTTAAATCTGAGTGTAAGATGAAATTTTTGTTCCACTTAAATCTCTCAGTTGGACAAAGATGTTTCAGTTGAAGCTCTCCTTTCTCTCCTTTTTCTAATTCTTCTTCCAAACTCGATTCACTTTAATCTGTCAGCAGTAGAGTCATTGAATTTCTCATTCTCCATTCCTCTCCTTCTTCTACTTCCAAACTCGATTCACTTTGGTTGAAAATCACACAGTTAGAAGTAAGATGTTTCAGTTAAATCTGTCAGTAGGAGAGTCTTAGATTTCTCATTCTTCTTCTCCACAGTAAAAATCTCACAGTTGGAAGTAAGATGTTTCAGTTAAATCTGTCAGTAAGATGAGATTTTCGTTTCACTTGCTGATAGTAACCTTTCTCTCCTTTTTCTCATTCTCCTTCCAAACTCGATTCACTTTAATCTGTCAGCAGGAGAGTCATTGGATTTTTCATTCTTCATTCTTCTACATCCAAAATAGATCCACTTCAATCTGTCAGCACCAGAGTCATTGAATTTCTCATTCTCCATTCCTCTCCATCTTTCACTTCCAAGGTCATTTCACTTAAATCTGTCAGTAATAGACTAATTGAAATAGACCGTGACTATCTATTGATTAAATGGAGCATGACTAGAGAAAGTGAGAGAGAGAGAGAGCATCATCATTATCATCTTCTTCTTCTTCCTCTTCTTCTTCTTCTTCCTCTCCTTCTTCTTCTTCTTCTTCTTCCTCCTCTCCTTCTTCTTCTTCTTCTTCTTCTTCTTCTTCCTCCTCTCCTTCTCCTTCTTCCACCTGGAGAAAGTGAGAGAGAGAGAGAGTGAGAGAGAGAGAGAGTGAGAGAGTATCAACGTTATCATCTTCTTCTTCTTCCTTTTCTTTTTCTTCCACCTCTCCATCTTCTTCCTCTTCTTCCTCTTCTTCCGCCTCTCCTTCTTCTAGAGAGAGAGGGAGAGGTTCTTCTCCATCTAAGGAGCCGCGGAGGGAGCATGGGGGTGCGGCAGGAGCGGTGGTGGTGGGGGGTATGTGGGATGGGTGCGAGTGGAGGGGGGAGGGGTTGAAAAGTCGTAGAAAAAAGCGATCTACTATCGTGACTTTGAAAAAACATCTTTTGGAACAAATGACTGAAACTGTCTGGCCCTAGAATTATCACATGACAACCATCCCCCACCCATCCAACAAATACAAACCTTTAAACCCGTTATTGAATGAATTGTGTATATATATTATATATACTCATGTTTTCTAATTATCCACTGCATACCGCTGTATATTACTGAAAGTTGATTACCCTTACTACTTTCAGCCTACTTCATTTTATTATTCAATAATTTGATCTAATCTTCCTATATAATTATTTTACTCTGTTTTAATTTTTTTGTTTTTTTCTCTTAAATATTTATATCAGTTAAAACTTTTACAAAATTTCAATTAATAAATAAATCCTTAGCTTAATTAATTTAATTAACGTTTTGGTAGATAGTTAGTGGGGAGGATATTTTTAATATTCTTTCTGAAGAATGGACATTGATATGTCCAAAGCTCCGCCAATTTATGTAGATGCATAACAATATAATTATCCATAGTTATTATATTACAAATTACTTTTTCATATCATATACTTTCAATAATTATTTTCTTAGTCTATATTATGTAAATACATCTATAGTTTTGCTGTATTGTAAGCTATTGTATATAAGTGTATAAGCCAGTATAATATATTGTAATCTACATAAATAAAGTACTCAATGAATCAATGAATCAATCAATTTCTCTCTACATCTATTGCCTTATAATCTACTGCTATGCTGTCAGATTAAAGTGAATCCTGATCTCTACAATAATCTAAGTTCTATAATATCCATATGCTTGGTTTCCAACTGACAGTCAAGAGTTCAATCAAACTGTTTATTAATATTATGTATGTGTAAAAAATTGAGCTCTTTTGCTGTACAAGCATCCCAGTCGTTATTGTTAAAGTGTTTTCTCCAACAATATGTAAGTATAATGGGAATGAGCTAGCATATCTAAAAATACTTACATATTCTCAGACCTATTTCACTCGGGTGGGGTGGTATCTCAATACTCAACACTCATAGTTACCATAAAACTCCCTTAAGAATATGTGATTCCCACTCACATTCAATTCCCATGAATGAGAATTAAAACTTCTGACGTTATCCTCATTCAAAACCACTGAATATTCTTTTAGTAACTTTCTAGTGTGTTTAAAGTCACCTTCACTAAAAATATTGATAATTTTAAGGTGAATTTCGCCATTATTGGCAAATGTTACCTTCGTTACTACGAACCAATCAAAAGGATAAAATCTTACTATAAATACTATCTTACTATAAATACCACTGCATTGATCTGCATTCGTTCAGTTTGATAGTGTCAATGGTGCAGTAAACATGGATACTTCTAAGGTGTTTAATGTACCTATGCTCTGTGGTAATAAAATCAAGCCTACCAATGAGCGGTTTGGTTTGTGGCTTCTATCAGAAAACTTGTGCAATGACAACCTTGTGACAGACATTGGAAATATTGATTACACTGCTGGGGAAGAACTGTTTGTGCAGGATGACTCAAATCTTGTGCCTATTACAGAACCTTTTTGTGACAATATAATGCTTGTGAAAATCTGTGCTTTGGATGATTGTGAGGCAATGGATAAGAGACGCTTTGTTCTAAAAAAGGATATCTGTGGTGCATTCAACTTATATTTGAGAGGCAAATTCTCTAATATGGTGTCAGCTAAACATGGAGTCAAAGCAAAGCTGCCTTACCTATTGGACAGTGGAAGTGATATGTCTCGAAAGATTCTACAAGTGCTTGGCAAAGATAATTACAACGAGGTGGAACAAAAATACCAGCAACCAGTGGGAATACCTTACAAAGTGGAGCTTGCAGACGTCCCAATTGCTATATTGATGGAAGAGCTACCGAGATTATTGGAGCAGCTGAGGAAGGAGCACTTCTATCTACTAGACTTGGACATAACACAGGACTTTGCTGGGATATTCAACAAGAATGGGATGTGTGACTTTCTAACTACAAATCATTGTTTCTGCTTCCAAGGAGAATATAAAGAAGACTATAATGTTATAACAATGAAACTGTTGGGATTGATTGCTTGACTTGGGTTAATAGTAATGTGGGGGTAAGAATTTATAATAAGTTTGTATGTCAAATCACAAGCCCTGGTGTAAATAAGCAGTTGGGTAATCATATTGTTGACTTTATAGCCTGTGCAGATATGAGATTACGGGAAACCTTCACCTCTGATGCAGCTAAAATGCATGGTATTACACGTTTGGAAGCTACAATCTATAACTACAGCTTAGCAAATAGAGACAACAGCAAAACCTTTGACCCTATTCAAGATAGCTTGTCACTTTTGAATGATAGTAGAAATTATTTCCAAAATTCTCCAATTTATTCTGTGTCCTTGGCTAAAATGTGGAGAAAACTGACAGATAATTTGAAAAATAGTTGTTGTTTGGTCTATAATGATCTTCTACAGTATGTTTACTGGGGTAATAGCAATACCAAGAAATTGACTGGAGTACAAGTAAAGCTCCCCACTGACTCACAATATAGAAATAAAATAATTTCCTATGTTATTTCTGCATTCAGTTTCAATTCACTACCTATCAATTATGTAGAAATGTTTGAGGATCCATCAAACAAAAATAATATCAGTTTCTCACAAAAGTGCTATATTAAGAGTGGTGAGACATATTTCTCCAAGTCAACCACAGTTTTCTCTACCATATCCAAAGTTGTTGACCTAGATGAGTTGGGCCTTGTAGCAACAGGTAACTTGATACCACAAGTCTTAAGAAAATGAGCGAACATAACCTGTAAGCTTCTCCCATACCCTGTTAAAGAGATACAGCCCTTGTCTCCTATCACAGTGCTATCAGCCAAGAAGTGTAAGCTAGAACTGGATGAAATTGATCTAAAACAGAGGGAAATTGAGTTTTTTGAAGCCACACAGTCATTTAGGGAACAGCATAAGCAGCTAGCAGAATTTGAGAAAGGAATAGAAAATTTGAGAGAGGAACTTGAGCCATATTTCCATTCACATTGGCTGAATTTTGATCTAAGTGGAGTGTACAATGTGACTGCATTTACTGTGAATAATACTGGGAAATTCCCATATGTAGGTGTACTGGAGGAGAAAGATGATTTGAAAAATGTTTACTTTGTAGAGGGGTGCCATAAAAATGTTTTTATTAATGCATACAAAGCTATCGAAACTCTCAAAAAAAGAGTTATTTTGTAATCCCTTACATTGACAAAAAAGAAATAATTTGTCTACCAAGGGAAGAGAAAATTTGTGTAATTACAGTCAATGGTATGACAAGCTATAATGGTCATACATTTCCTAGAATAGAATCACTTAAGTTTCTGTCAGATGTTTGGAAAAACTTGGAAGACACTCCCTTCACACAAAAAGAAGTGGAGCAGTATAATAACATCACAATGCTGGAAATTGAAGGTGAAGTGGAAGTAGGGGATTGCAGAAGATTAGAGAATCTACAAGAAGGAACAGAATTGGTCATTATTGCAATCAAACAGGTATGCTGTAGAAACAAGACTCGGTATATTCTACAGTTTGAAAACCTGGAAGCATTGTATGTGTCAAACTATTGGTTAGAGGAGGAATTTGAAAAGCCAAACATAGATTTGAATTATAAAATTAGAATCAAGCTAGATGTTTTCAAATATACACCGAGTAGGAATAAGGAAAGAGTTACTTTCTGTATTTGATTGGGCCATAGATATGCTTTGATGTATGTATAATAATTTAAAAATAAAGAAAATTATTGTGACATTGAGTGTTGACATTGACCTCTACCACCTTCTCCACATTCCTCTCTTATTTTTTCTTTCCTGCTAAACGTGTGGAAGAGGAGGAGGAGGAGGAGGAGGAGGAGGAGGAGGAAGAGGAGGATGACGAAGGTGGAGGAGGAGTAGGAGGAGGAGGAGGAGGAGGACAAAGGAGGAGGAGGAGGAGGACAAAGGAGGAGGAGGAGGAGGACAAAGGAGGAGGAGGAGGAGGACAAAGGAGGAGGAGGAGGAGGAGGAGGACAAAGGAGGAGGGAGGACACAGCAAATCAAAGGTTAGTTAGTTATTTGATTGGTGTGTGCTCAAGTGAGAGGGAGGTGGAGTGGGGGTCGTTGAAACAGCCTTCGTTGAAAGCATAGCAAGGTGATTTCTTACCTATATGAAAATTAAACCAATTCAATTTTCTTTCGATTAAGTTAGTGTAATGATTAATTAATTAATTAACTTCATTTAATATTCAACCATTGAGTTGAAAGGTAAGAAAATGGTATGTAGGAGAAAGCAAAGTCTGAGGAAACGAGGTAGAGGAATCTTGAGTTCAGCGGCCAAAGTTCTCAAGGGCGTGACGGGCATAGCAGGTAATGTGACATCCACTATTTTAAATAAGCTCATTGACCTTCAACAAAATGAAATTCACCTCCCTGGCTATCAGTATTGTGGCCCGGGGACAAAGGTTAATGAAAGCTTAAAGAGAGGTGATCAAGGTATAAATTCATTAGATAGAGCCTGCAAGGTGCACGATATAGCGTATACACGAAATAGCGATAATAAAACTCGAGCGATAGCTGACAGAGCTCTAGCGAGCGCAGAGTGAGAGATATTCAAAAATCCAGAAACACCCCTTGCTGAGATAGCACTTAACTATCTTGTTACAAATGTCATGGAAGCTAAAGCAGCGTTTGGTGGGTCTTTGAGAAAGAAGAAGAAGAAGAGGAAAAATGAGAGGAGAAGTTATAGTAATGATATTAGACGCAAAGCTATAGCTCAGTTGAAAGAGCATATTGCAGGAAAAGGGTATTTTTTAAAACCTTTTCCTGCTATTAGTGGCAGGAGAGTTTTTAACCCACCCCCTTTACCACCACCATCATCATATGGTGTGAGTTTATTCCCCCAAAAACAAGTTAAGAAACATGGAACAACAAAGAAGAGAAGGAAGAAGAAGTAGAAGACATGAATATTGAAGGAGAACTAAGTAATTATGATTTGATTGATTGGTCAAAATTATTACAGATTTGGCTAAGAGGTATATATATGCTAGATGCATTACCCAAAAGAATTCTAAAAAACGAGAATGGTATTGTGAATTTGGCGAGGATGGCACGAATTGGGTTGCATATAAAAAAGTCGGCTCTAATGTTTGGTATTTTGATCCAATTGCAAATTTACAACCGCCATACAAATTGGACAAATATTGGAAAAAATAAATTGTAGTAAATATATTTTATAATGTAGAGCACATGCAACCATTAAATAGTGATTTTTGTGGTCATCTTACGTTATTGTTTCTCACTAATCAGTTGTGATTAAGTGTTTGTGCTGAACACATTACAAGATGGTTGTTATTACATTAAGATCTAACACAAGTAACCTCTATGAACATTTACAAGAAATTATAGAATTGGATAAAAATTGTCAATAGGAAATTGGATTGATTAATTTTTGTAGTTACAATAGTATTGCAAATGTTAACAAAGGAACAAATTCCAGCTTCAAATATGGTGATAGATTAATTGAGCTAGATATGGGTGCATATGAAGTTGAGGATATTATAAAATCTTTAAAGAATAAATTGAATATTGATGAGAAGAAGAATAAACTTATTATACGTGCAAACACAAATACTATGGAGATTGAAATTCATTCTGATAAAGCTATTGATTTAACATATGCTGATTCGATTGCTAAGATACTCGGTTTTGATAATGTTGTTTTGCAAGCAAATAAATGGCATTATTCCCAGCATTTGGTTAACATAACAAGCATTGGCAGTATTGTACTCGAGTGTAATTTAGCATGTGGTAGTTACTCTGACGGAAAACAAAAACATATAATCTACAAATTTTTGCCAAAGGTTCCTAGCGGTTATTTAATAAACGAAGTACCATCACCAATTATTTATGTGATTTTGAATACTCATCGAATTCAAACTATTAATGTAAAGATAACAGACCAGAATGGATCGTTTATTGATTTCTGTGGAGATACAATTACAATTAGGTTGCACATATGTGAAAAACAAAAGTAAACGTAATAGGTTATCTTGTTTTCAATCCACGTTCAAATAAGACGTGTATGTACAAAGTCATTAGAGAGACGAACGTGAGAGCATCAACACCAAAAAACAAATGTGCTTTGTCAGCTAAAAGTGCGAGAATATTAGAAAACTTAGGTTTTATAGTTGATTGGAGGAATGTCAGGAGGAGGAGCAGCAATTGGTGAAATTCTGGACGTGGAGACAGAGCTTCAGTTTTATAATGATATAACCAAATTCCAATTTCACACTCATACAGTTTATTTGGGACAAGAAATAAAAAACTCTGATGAGGCATGTATAGGCATAAATTCTTAAGATGTCTATTCTTCACCTTGCAAATCATTTATATTTATTGAGGGAATGGTTAGCTGTACAAAACCGGGAGCAGACCCCGCTGGTCCACTGGTTGCAGCAGACTATAAATCAAGCAGTAACGTAATCAGTAACCTTTTCGATGAAATACGATATGAATTAGCAGATAAACAAATTTCTAAACCAAGATTGATTGGATTAACATCTACAATCAAAGCTATACTTGTGAAGAATACACTTGATAAAAACACATATCAGTTGGCTGGTTTTGACAGAGCAGGATATGCGCTAACAGATAATAAATTCACTTTCTGTGTACCGCTGAAATTAATCCTCCCGTTTTTTGAAGATTTTCAAAGAATAATTTTAAATTTGAAACAGGAACTTGTCTTATTGAGGTCACCGACGGACCTAAATTGCATTGAGTCCACAACTGGAACAAGCGTTAGTGTGAAAATTACAAAACTGCAATGGAGAATGCCCTACATAACTTTAGAAGATCACGTAAGACTGGAATTTTTGAGACTGCTCGATGCTGACACTCCGCTGAAATCAAGTTTCCGCCATTGGGGAATTTGTGAATTACCAAATTCACAAAATTCACTTAACCATTCTTGGGCAGTCTGCACCACATCGGTTTTTGATAGTCCAAAATACGTTATAATTGCATTTCAAACTGATTGTAAGAATAAAATTAAAAAATCATTATCTAACTTCGATAGCTGTGGTATTTACAATGTGAAAGTATATTTGAACAGTGAGTATTATCCATATGGAAATCTGCTGGGTGAAAAAGAACTATTATACAGAATGTTTCTGGATTTCACTCCTTCGTATTAAAATCATACAATCAATAGCGAACTCTGAACAGAAATCGACTTTAAGACATTTTGTGATTCAACACCACTGGTTGTTGTGGATTGTTCACACCAAACAAGTCATTTGAAATCTTTGACAGATGTTTGTATTGAAATGGAATTTAATACTGCAGTACCTGTAAATACTTCCACTTATTGCATTTTAATTAGCAATCGTGTGATGGAGTACACACCTCTGACGAGCATGGTGAAAGAAGTTCAGTAATTTCATTGATAGAGTGCACTGCACACAATATTATATAAGGTGTGCATCCTGACAAATTTGGCTCATTATCAGTTTCACCTTCGAACAGGTAACATCTAAAATGTCCTATTCTTTGTGTTCTGATATTTTGGAGAGTAAGAACAAAGTGCAAAATCAGTCTATTGGTATCCAGTGTGATCTCGATTCTGATAGTTTCTATTATGAGCGAAGGTGCAGTACACCGATCCAGAAGCCACAGGAGGTGGAGGAGCAGAAATGGGAGGAGGAGGAGGAGGGGGAGAAAGATGGAGGATTCGATGAGCCCACCGAACAGAAAGAAGTGGACAAGCAGACGACTATGGAAATTGCTACAGTTGATCTTCACTGGTTTAAACAAGATTGTAATCAAATCATCATGAAAGAACTTGCCATAATTGTTCAGTTTAATAATTATATTGTATTCCATTTCAAATTAAATTGTAATCACCATTTGCAAAGACGGAATTGAGTGCAAAATTGTATAATGATATACCATGGTTAGAACGTCACTATCATAAAATAAAATGGGAAGATGGAGATTTAGAATACACTGACTCATTAATATGTGATTACCTTGTAGGTTATGGGAAAATTTTTACAAAAGGAACTGAGAAAGCAAAGTTTTTAAGGAGATTGCATACTAATGTTCAATGTATACCAGAGGATTTTGCAAGACCCGATTTCAGCTTTTTCACTAGTTCATGGTGTTATGGTGTGTGTAACATTCATAAAAATTGGCCTGATGGACGATGTGCTTTGTTGAGTGCTCAACATTATAATTCTTTGTTGTTTAAAAATATGTATCAAACAAATAATTTCATGTGTGAAAACAATCAAATGCAAAGTATGAAAATGGCCCCGATGTACACGAATTCACAGAAAAGAAACTTCGCTCATTATGGATTTTTTTACAATGGAAAAGAGATTCAGTGTGTTTGTTGCATGCATGCATTGAGACTGCATAAAGCACGTACATGTTGCCTGTCTACAATTAAAGAAAAAAGACCGCTTAATTACTCTATAATAGTCCCAGTCTACACTTAGTTTTGTTCATTCACTTATCATGGACCTGAGAAAGTGGTTGGCTGCTGACAACTAGTTGGAAGTGAGGTTAAAAAACTGTATTGATTGGTATCATGAGTGTGAAAGTGCAATTAGGAAATCAACTCGTGAAAATTATAGTTTGGCGAAACAATTAAAAGACATTTTTCTAAGCACGGTTAATTTAAATGACATAAGAGACTATCTATGTTATTATTGTCCTCATAACTCGTGTATAGATAAGTTGATTAAAATTGAAGATGAAATTATGAATAGTTGTGGTGAAATGTGTAAAAAAACTTTTTCTGTGTTCAAATGATTATTCATTCCAATATCCCACTCACTTTTTAGTTTAGTACCCGGTCAGAGCTAGACCTGACAACAGCAACGCATGTGGTGTGATCTTTTTTATACAAGTGAGACACGAGCCCCTTCAAGCAACTGTTGTTCCTAATAAGTACAGCACGTGCACGTTGTCAATTTATAGAACAGAGACACATGTCAAACATCTGCGAATCCGTTAACATGCAATATTATGGTTTTTCAAAATTCAAAAAATTAACTTGTCTCTTGATGGGGATTTCATTTAACGAATTTGATTCAATTGCAAAGAATATTAAATTTTCAACAGGATGTCAAGATGCTGATTTGCCATTAACAAAAACAGAAAATGTGCTCTTTCCAATTTTATCTGAGATATTCGAATTACTCGATATACTAGACACAGGTCATCTAAATTATGATTGTACAAATGTTTCGCCATTATCTGTTGTTACAAATTCTGATGAACTTTGGAAATTCTTGTACGATATTGCAGATAAAAAATGTAAAAGAACTTAGATCATTGACCTCTCTGTAGAGATATGGATTCACTTTAATCTGACAGTATAGCAATAGATGTACAGAGAGAGAGAGAGAGAGAGAGAAAGAGAGAGAGAGAGAGAGAGCGAGAGAGAGAGAGAGGGAATTTCTCAATTCACTTTAATCTGTCAGTATAGCATTAGATGTAGAGAGAGAGAAAGAGAGAGAGAGAGAGAGAGATTGATTGATTGATTGATTGAGTACTTTATTTATGTAGATTACAATATATACTGGCTTACACACTTATATACAATAGCTTACAATACAGCAAAATTATAGATGAATTTACATAATATAGACTAAGAAAATAATTATTAAACTGTATATGATATGAAAAAGCAGTTTGTAATATAATAACTATAGATAATAATCATATTGTTATGTATCTACATAAATTGGCGGAGCTTTGGACATATCAATGTCCATTCTTCGGAAAGAATATTAAAAATATCCTCCCCACTAACTCTCTACCAAAACGTTAATTTCGTTATTTAAACTAAGGATTTATTTAATAATGGAAATATTGTAAAAGTTTCAATCAATATGAATATTAAAGAGATAAAAAACAGAAAATTGATAGAGTAAAATAATTATATAGGTAGATAAGATCAAATAATTGATTAATAAAATGAAGTAGGCTGAAAGTAGATCAGGGTTATCAACTTTCAGTAATATACAGCATTATGCAGTGGATAATTGAAATAACATGAGTTTATATAATATATATATATATATATACAATTCGTTCTATAACATGGTTTAAAGGTTTGTATTTGTGGGATGGGTGGGGGATGGATGTCATGTGATCGTTCTAGGGCCGGACAGTTTCAGTCATTTGTTCCAAAAGATGTTTTTTTAAAGTTAGGATGAAGCTCGCTCGGCTCTCGATGGACCTGATAGAAACAGGAAGTGCATTCCATGCACGACAGGCACTGACTAAGAAGGATTCTGTGAAAATAGTAGTTCGATGATTGGGTATCCTTAAAGTACTTTCTCCGGTTCTGGTATGTGAAGCATCTATCCTCCTACCTTCAGAGACAAATTTGAAATCATCTTTAAAATAGTTCGGATTACCGTATATCAAGATATCTCTAACAAGCTTGACTATTCGAAAAAGCCTCTGATCGGGAAGCTTTAATGTTGAACTAGCAATGTGGGCTGGGGTGATATGATCATGGCGTTGGAGAGAGTAGACAAAACGTAGACAATAATTTTGGCAACGCTGTAGTTTATCATTCTGAGTGACTTGCATATCGTTAAGAACAGAATTACAATACATTAAATGTGGGAAGATGAGAGATTGAACCAATAATAATTTAATGTTTCTAGGGAGGATATCGTGCATTTTCTTCAATGCATGCATGGCTGAGAATACCTTTTTACAAGTTTTGTTCACTTGTTCTGACCAGTCAAGAGTATTATTCATAATAATGCCTAAATTCTTAACTGAGCTACAGTAAGGGATGTCATTACCGTCTACACTAATTTTGTGAATCGATTCAAGGTCAATATTGTTTATAAGACGAGAATATCCAATTATAATGGGTTGTGTTTTGATGGGATTAAGCTTAAGGCCATTTTTCTTTGTCCATTCCACTATCGAATTGATATCCTGATTCATTATTCCAACTGTTTCATTAATTTTTGTTATGGGACAGCTTAAATAGATTTGAAGGTCGTCTGCATAAGTATGAAAACTGGAGAATTTGATAATGGAAGAAAGGTCATTAGCATACAAAGTGAAGAGGTGAGGGCCTAAAATTGAACCTTGTGGTACTCCATGCATAACGTTTTTCCAAGTTGACTTTTTGTCACCGACAGATACACATTGTTTCCTACCTAATAGATAGGATTTAAACCAAACTAACGAGTTGTGACTGAAACCAAGAATAGCCAACTTATTCAGAAGGACTGTATGATCAACAGTATCGAATGCTTTAGAAAAATCAAATAGGGTGAGGATGGTGCATTTTCTTTGGTCCATAGCTAACCTTATATCATCAGTGACACGAAGCAGAGCTGTCTCAGTTGAATGGAATTTTCTAAAGCCTGATTGAAAGTTATGAAGCTTACTATTGTTGTCTAGAAATTTTACAACTCGAGCATGAATGAGTCTTTCTAGCACTTTGGACAATGCAGGTAAAATACTGATTGGTCTAAAATCCTCAACTTTATTGGGTGATGGAACTTTATTTAGAGGGCGAACCAGAGCAAACTTCCAGTTTTCAGGGAAAATGCCTTCTTCAAGTGACTTGTTGAAAATGTATGTAATGGTTGGTAAAACAGCAAATAACATCTTCTTGATAAATTTAATAGGAATTTTGTCTACACCCATAGCATTACTATGAATACGTTGAATTGCTCTGAAAGTGTCTCCTTCTGAGATTGGATGGAAATGAAATTGATCAGTGATTGGTAAATCTAAGTTTGTAACCTGCTCTTCAAGATCAGCAATGTGATTAGCAATGACAACTTCGTTGCGTTGGTTAGAGTGTGAAACGAAATGGTCATTTATATTATTCAATGGTAAGTCAATTTGTGGATTCGATTTCTCTTTGCCAAGCCCGGATTCTTTTATTCCCTGCCAAAGTGATTTAGAGTCTTGTCTATTGTTTGTCATAAACGAATTCAAGTACCTAATCTTTGAGTTCCGTAATTCCTGTTTAACCCTATTTCTAAGGCTCCTATACTCTATCAAACTGTCCAAGTCAAATGTCTTTTTAAATTTTCTATGTGCTTTGTCTCTACGTCCCATCATCTTAAGTATGTCTTCAGTCATCCACGGTACTCGTTGTTTTCTATTAATCCTCCTTGTCACATAAGGTGCATGTTTGTCATACAAAGTCAAAGTCCAATTCTCGAAAGTCTTGACCATGTCATCAACTGAGGGTAATGCTTCAATTTGATGCCATGGAGTCTGAGCCACATCAGTCAGGAAGGCGGCTTCATCAAAGTTTTTGAAGTCTCTATAAGTGATAATTTTCTGTTCTGGCTTGGGTATCTTATGGGAAAGTACACAGTAGATCAAATCATGTCTAGAAATAGCTGGGACTGAGATTTGGCCTGCTTGAACAACCTCATTGGGATCACTAACAATGAGAAGGTCAATGAGTGTGTCTGATTCATTAGTATGATGAGTTGGATCGAGAGGTAAAATAGTCATGTTTAGGCATTGGAGAATTGTAGTCAGTTGAAAGAAGTCAAAGTTACGATTTGTCATGTTCAAGTCGGTGTTCATATCCCCCATAACTAGTATACGGTTATAACAAGGCATAAGAGAAAGCAAGGCACTTTCGAAATCTGTGAAATGACCTATTTTTGGTGGGCGATAACAGATACCAATGAGTAATTTATCAGTACTAGATAAGGATAATTCAAGTAGCATAAACTCTGGTCTGGAACAATACTCTTGTTTAGATGTGATTAAAACTTTTGTTTTGATACCTTCTTTCACATAAATTGCTACACCCCCACAAGCTTTATTTAATCTATCATTCCGGAAAAGATTATATCCAGGCAATGCAACAAAATTTGATGAAATACTAGGCTTCAAAAATGATTCGGAAATTCCGATTATATTGAAGTCCTGAAAACGGAAGATTGCTCTGAGTTCATCAATGTGGCAACTGAGGGATTGTACGTTAAGGTGAGCAGCCTTGAAAAGTTTTTTGAAAGAGTGGAGCTTATTTGCTAGAAACATACCTGCGTCATTATTACTATTATTGAAATGATCATACCTACTTGAGGGCAAGCGAGCTGACGTGTCAGTGAGAGGCATAATGGAAACAGCAGACCAATCGTGAACCGACCTCAGAACGACACATGAAAATGGGGATGAAACTGATAAAACTTAACCTGAATGAAAAAGTCTCTTGATTCGAGTGCATCCTGTATGCCTTGACAGTTCGGCTCCCTTCACTATTTTAAAATCACTAGTTTAAAAAATTCACTGAACACATCAATAAGATGTAGATGTTGTGATCTGTGGAGTTACGGTGATGAATAATCCTAATGGTGAATAAGATGAAGATTGAGGAAGAACTGGTAGTGGGAGATCTAGTCCAAGTTGAGATAGAGCGAGTAGGTATCCAGTAGTGGAAGAATCGAGTCCGAGTGGAGGTAGAGCGAGAAGGTATCCAGTAGTGGAAGATCGAGTCAAAGTGAAGATTGTGCAAGTAGGAATCCAGTAGTGGAAAGATTGAGTCCAATTGGAGACAGAGAGAGATGAAATCCAGTGGTGGAAAATCAAGTCCAATTAGAGATAGAGAGAGATGGAATCCGGTAGTGGAAGATCATGTTCAAGGTGGAGATAGAGCGAAATGGATCCATTAAAAACTGCAAAAGAGAAGAAAAAGCCAGCAGAAAAACGAAAAATCTTTGAAGAAAGTTATCAATTGAGAAAAGATACATAATACAACTGATAATGAATAATATTTGCATAAAATGGAAGAGGAATAGTATGACTTGATGTGAGAAAGAACCGAATAAAAATATGGATATTAGTGGAAAGTAATCAGATGGACAGAAAATAGGTAGACAGAGAAATAGAGATAGAAAGAGAAATAAACATTTGAACATGCTGGATAGCTAGTGGGAAAATCACAGGGAAAGTAATGATAATAATAGGGAAGAAGAGAACAGAAAGAAGGAATGTGCATAATTGAGAAGAGCTTATGAAACTGAACTATAGAATAAGAAACAGAACATTGTATTGTGATCTTGGATTAATCAAGGGAAGAAGAAGAAGAAAAGAAAAAGAAAGGGAAGGAGAGGAAGAAGTGGAAGAAGACGAAGAAGAATAGAAAAGAATAATAATCATCATTGCAAAAGTCACAAAAATCACAAAAATCACATTGCAAAATTACAACAATATTCTAGTAATCATAATAGCTATAAGATTAAGAAGAGAAATGAGAAAGAAAAATAAGAAATGAAGGAGACACTTGAGAAAGAGCTAGATTATTTTAGATGAGTTTTAAATAGAGAGGTTTAAATAGATAATTTAGAGAGAGAGTGAGAGGGAGGGAGAGAGGGTGAGAAAGAGGTGTGGGAGGGGGAAAATCTATTTTCAGAGCACCCCCCACCTGGCGGGGGGAGTGTGGAGGGGCGAGGGGTGGTGGGATGGGATAGTGTTGAGAGGGGGGAGGGGGATTTCGAGCAAAAAAGTGTCTTCAAAGTCCCAGATCTCACCTACTCTTATTTGCAATCCAGTACTAAATTGGTCTAATCATTTGTTATTGTTTATTGTGTAATTTTTAATCTAGCTTCCCCCAATGTTATCAATGTAACTGTTTCATATAAATACGGTATTAGAATCAATGTAAAGTAGTCTTAGGCAATATTCTGTATTATGTAGTTGTAGTGTACAGGCTCGGCCAGAATAAAGTCTTTTTAAAAACGCACAGTGTGTTCCTGCACCCTTAACTGGCGCCCAAACTTCTGTAGATCTTCCTTGTGAAATTGTTCATGTTCTGTGAACTCTCCCTGGCCGAATTTCCCTTTCCTCGGCACTCCGCTGAGTTTTTCATAAGAGAACTACGAAACCCTACATCAGGACACCATGCAAAGACTCAGTAGCCAGCCACAAAAAGCAACAACCAGAACTGCTAGACTCCAATACTCACACAGATTGTAACCCGCAGACGTTATCATCTCAATCATCTACTATCCACCATTGCGGGCCAACACCCAAATAGATTTTCACCAATTCCAACACGAGTTCCAGCAAGGAGATTCCTGGACGAACCTCTCGAAAAAATCTTAAGTGGCCTCGAACCAGAACAGTTGACCATCATTTAATGGCGACCTTCTTGAACTCCCCTATTTTTTAGGAATTTGTCAAGAAATATATGATGAATTCTGTAGCCAAAATGTGGAAGCACAAGAGACTAACCACTGGCTTTTATTCCACCACACTTACAGTCATCTCTCAGGCAAAGCCCATACGGCTGCCCGAGGTTGTAGAACTATTCCTGACTTATTGACTGCAATTGAAAATAATTTTTGTGAAAAAAGACCTATAGCTGACTTAGTAACACAAGTCATGATGCTCAAACCATTCAGTAATGAGTCAACCAATGATTCTCTTGATAGGCTTAAGTACAAAAAGAGTGTTATAATCGATCGCTATAGCATGGAGAAACTCTCTGATGACACAATCACTTACTTGACTAGTCAACTTGATTGCACATTGATGACCACTCTCATTCGAAATGTACCAGCGGACTTTGCTGCTTTTCTTAGGGTACACAAAATTCTAACAATTGAAGATGCTCAAAACAGCTTATTGCATGATTTCGACGAGTCATTTGATTCCAAACCCTCATTTCGTAACTCCCATAATAATAACTATCGTAACTTTGAAGACAATCATGATAATCGCTCCAATCACTTTAATGACGGTCGTAATAATCCCAACAGAAACAATCACTACAATAATCAGCAACGAAACGTTCATCCTGGCTTCACCAGACACAACACCCCAAATTTTGAAAATTCTCCTAAATTCCAAAATGACAGACAATTCAGTAACAATCACAATGGTGGTGCTTTTGCAAATCGGAATCATTCTGATTCCAACAGAGCATATCAAAATCATCACATTGTAGAAGAGTCTGATGAAAACTCTTCAGTTGAAGATCAGCTCTCCACATTAACAAAACATATGAACCTTTTGACTGAAAAAATGACCTCAATTACTGATCATTTTTTAGAAACAGGCAAGGACTCAAAGAATTTAACTTAAATAATTGTACAAAATTTCAAGTCTACCCCATTTTATTGACCACAAAAACCGCAAATTGCTAATAGATACAGGCTCCGAAAAAACTATACTCACCCGAGCATTCTTACCAAAGATGACCAACCAATTAAGAAAGATTTTATAGTTAAGATCGCCACAGGGGCAAAAATGGGTCACAATTTTATAAAATTTGAAACTTTTGAAACATTTGGCACTTGACTCATAGTTCCTTTGCAAGTATTTCCTTTTTCCAATGGCTATGATGCATTATTGGGTTGCGAAACATTGGAACAACTTGAAGCCTCCGTTAATTTGTCAAAAATGCAACTTGAATTCGAAAATGGTATCTTTATTCCCCTAAAACGTGAAAAAACTAAAGTTGACCTGAAACAAGGATTGCATAAATACAAACTTCCCGTAAAAGGTAACCTCAAATATGGATTGTGCAAGTTGATGAACAATTTACATATTGTCTGATTCATGCCAACCAGGACAAGACTGTTTATCTTGATCCCCTTGACATTGAAGAAGTGCATCATGTACTCAATCATGGAATAATACCTGATACAAAAAATATTTCGGTCTCTAGCCTCGATATGCAGGAATTGTTCCACTCTTTAAGTGGAAATACATTAGATGAAATACGCAATGAAATACCCTCTGTTATTCGTACATCTCACATAAACAAAGAAGAAAGAGAATTTATTATGGAATTGTTATCAGAGTTCCCTGAAATAATTAAGCGTGAACATGACTCTCTAACAAGCACTAATCTTCTCCAACATAGAATTAAAACCAAGACTGACAATTATATCTATACCAAGAACTATTGCTACCCCAAATGCTATAGAGAAGATGTTAGAATTGAAATTGAAAAACTCTTGAAGAACAAGGTCATTCAACATAGTAATTCCCCGTACAATTCCCCAATTTGGGTTGTCCCAAAGAAAAAAGATTTGTCCGGTAAGCGTAAAATCTGCGTAGTAATTAACTATCGTAAGCTTAATAACATCACTGTAAGTGATAGGTTCCCACTCCCTAACACAGAAGATTTATTTGGAAAAATCGGAAAAGCTACATACTTTTCAGCAATAGATTTGTCATCAGGCTTTCAACAAATTGAAATGGATCCTGATTCTATCCCAAAACCACTTTCTCCACAGAAAATGGTCATTTTGAATTTCTGCGCATGCCTTTCGGTTTAAAAAATGCCCCTCCGACTTTTCAAAGAGCAATGAATCTGATTTTCTCAGACACACCCAACGTCCTTGTCTACATGGATGACATAATTATTTTTTCAGACAGCCTTTCCGAACACAAAAAGCATCTTCGGACGGTATTACACAAATTGAAAAATCACAACCTTCAAGTTCAATTGGATGAAACCGAATTCTTCAAACAAGAACTATTGTATTTAGGGCACATAATTTTGAGTGATGGCATACGCCCCAATCCAGAAAAATTAAATGCTGTAAAGAACTTTCTAATACCTAAAACACCTGAAGCAATTAAACAATTCTTAGGTCTCACTGGCTACTACCGTAAAATGATCCATAATTACGCGAAAGTTGCTAAACCTCTTATGCGTTGTCTTCACAAAGATGCAAAAGTCGATCCCACAAACAAGGAATTTTTAAATGCTTTCGAAACTTTAAAATCTGCATTGCAAAACGAACCAATTCTCAGACTTCCAGACTTCTCAAAAAGCTTGACATTCACCACAGATGCAAGCCAATTTGCAATTGGAGCGGTCCTGTTTGCAAAATTTTGAGAAAAACGCACTTTAAATAGGTCAGGAGAAAATCTCTCTACAATTGAAAAAGAACTTCTTGCAATCGTATGGGCATGTAAACATTTCAGACCATACCCATACAGCCAACGTTTTGTATTGAGAGCTGATCACAAACCTCTTGTTTGGTTGAAGAGTCTGAAAGAACCCAATTCAAAACTATTACGATGGCAACTCCTACTAGAGGAATTTGATTTCAAAATTCAATTTTTAAAGGATAAAACCAATTTTGTGGCCGACAGTTTGTCTAGAATAAAACTTGACACGCACGATCTTTTAAATATTGATGACTCTGACAACCTCGCCTCAGTTCTTCAGGATTTCATTGATGACTACTGCCCATCTGAAATTCCCAATAATGACAATGTAAGTACTCAAACGGTACACAGTCAACTTAGTTCAGATAATAATCATATAGCAATCATGGATGAGGAGAAGATCGTTATTGTTGAGCACAATCAAATAATTATCAAACGAGGTACAGACGATCCCACATTCCAAAAAATATTTAATAAGAATTGGCTGCTTTGATTGTATGCTTTCTATTTGCCGTGAATATCTAAGACCGAACACAACTTATGGACTTTTTTGTAAAGGAACAGGTATACTAGAACGCTCATTTACAGACTTTCAAACACGGTTCACTTCCTTGATTCTCGAACACTTTGCGACCATTACCATTAAAATATATTCTAAGTTAGTTATTGATGTAACTAAAACTGATGAGCAACAAGAGATTATTGCACAACACCATGTAGGTAAAACATGCCATCGAGGTATTAATGAAAATCTCGCAAAACTTAAACAGAAATACTACTGGCCATTTATGATTGATGATGTTAAACTTTTCATAAACCAATGTACTACCTGAGCACAAACTAAATACGAACGTCACCCAATTAAAGAGAAGTATCAAATAACACCTACGCCGACTAAACCATTTGAAAAGCTTCAAGTCGATACGTATACCTTCAAACAAATGAAAATCTTAACTATAGTCGATTGCTTTTCAAAGTAACTAACGACATTCCCCCTAGAAACTCTCAACTCACATGAAATAAATAAGACTTTCATTCAATATCTCTCCTTTTTCCCATGCCCCTCCGAGGTTCAATCAGTCAATGGACGAGAATTTGATAACCACAGTTTCAAACAGCTTCTTCATCTTTATGATATTGAACTCCATCTTACAACACCCGGTCACCCAGACTCTCAAGGCCTAATTGAATGCACTCATTCTACCCTAGGAGAAATACTCAAGTAATACTGCTGTACGCAGTGACAGCCTATAATAATTCTCTCAATTCCACCCATAGTATGACACCTTTCGAAATGACGTTTGGTCACGTAAAACCAGCGCCAACCCCTATTGCAAATGACATACTCGAAGAACAAGTCTACTCTCATTTTGACAAATTGAAAACACTCCACAAATTGATTAGAGATGAAGTAGTTTCGGAAAAAACAAATAGAACTAATAGACTAAATGAATCCAGAGAAGAAACAACCGATTCGCCAACCACTGTCTTCATCAAGTCAACTCATAATAGAAAAGAAAAACCGAAATATTTCGAAGCTAAGGTGACAGGCCCAAGGCAGGCGACATCTCAGAATAAACACAAACCTTTCAAAATCCACACTAAACGTCTTAAAAGACCTCGAAAGATCAATAAGCAATCTACTGTCACAGATGCTGACCAGAATGATGCTGATAGGCCTACTGCTGGCCCTAGTAATCAAACTCAGAGTCCACGGATATGAGCTCACAGACTTAACAAATACAGCCGGAGCAATCCCAATTAAAACAAGTAGCGATGTTTTTTCTAACACATCTCATGCACATATTCACACTATAAATATAACAGCTCTAGGTTACGAAATTGACACACTTTTCCTAAATGCTAATTCTCTAACCAACTCTTCTATCGATAAAACGCTCCTTCAAACGCTATTTCAACATTTCACTTACCTATCCAATAAAATTGAGCATGTAAAATCTTATAAAACGCAAAGTAAACACAAACAGAGTATTTTGAATGGTCTAGGTACAGCAATATCTTGGATCACAGGTAACATGGACGCTAATGACAAAGAACATTATAATTCAATTGTCAGTGAAATAGAAAATAATGAACAGATAATCCAGAAAAACCTGGACTCACAAATTATTTATAATCATAGGTTAACAGACAAATTTAATGACAATATGAAAATTATTCAAAGCAACAACGCTGTTTTACAGGATTTTTTACTGAAAGCCTCACATGAAATCAATGTCATTGAACATCTTCAAGAATATTCTCTTCTATTAGCAAGTGTGTCTCTTCTTGAGCTTCATGTAAATGATATTGTGGAAAGTCTGGAATTCTTTAAAAAGGATATTCCACATTCTAGTATTTTATCTCGCTCAGAAATATCTTCAATAATTTTAAATACTCCCGATAATTTGGCATCACAAGACACTTCCGTGCTATGACAGATCTCAAACGTGCATTGCACACTTGGTAATGATTTATTGACTTACTTCATTTTACTTACTTTTATTATTTTGTATCCAATTACGCCCAACGCAAAACTGACAGATTACAGAGAGTATACAATGAAAGTCAGTAGATGCTATTTACGGATGCTGGGAAGCTTTTTTGTGACTCTACTAAATTGGTCTAATCAGTTGTTATTGTTTATTGTGTAATTTCTAATCTAGCTTCCCCCAATGTTATCAATGTAACTGTTTCATATAATTCGGTATTATAATCAATGTAAAGTAGTCTTAAGCAATATTCTGTATTATGTAGTTGTAGTGTACAGGCTCGGACTGAATAAAGTCTTTTTAAAAACGCACAGTGTGTTCCTGCACCCTTAATTGCACTTTTTCTTCTTCTTCTTCTTCTTCTTCTTCTTCTTCTTGTTATTCTTCTTCTTCTTCTTCTTCCGCTAGCTTTGTCTGGCAACTGATTTCTTTTTGTATTATGGGGTCCCTTTTGTATAAGGTACCAAGAACAAGACCGGCAAGGCCGTTGTATTCTAATACCCGAGACGTCAGTCTGCAGATTGTTGTTATGGAATGCAGAAAACTTCTTTCACCACCCTTAGACAATAAATTAATGCTGTTTCAAAAGATTGAGAAGATGGGGAGACATGCTGCTTCCAAAATCGATGGATATGGTTTTAGTACTATATATATATAATAGCCTATATATTATATATACCTATTAGTGTTGCATAAGGGACACACTATGATTCCTCACCCACCATACAGCATAATATTATAATATATCGAAATCTCTCACTCTCTCAAACATACCCTTTCCTTCGGGCTCTCTCTCTCTCTCTCTCTCTCTCTCTCCCACATGATAATGAACTGAAATGCAGATTTCAGTCTTTGACACTAATATCATGCTTTAGTTAGATCAATGTTTCAATAGCCATCTGGAAATTACTGAAATATTGCAATTATTCAAATGCTAATGAATTTATCCTATAATATTAAGCAAGCAATTTCTATACATATATATATATATATATATTATATATATATATATATATATATATATATATATATATATATATATATATATATTTACATTTTTGTGCCTGTTGTGAGTCCAGTAAAATTTCAACTCTTATGTAGTTCCCCGGGACCCCCCATTTTAAATTTGATCAGATAGTCACAAAATGAAACTATCATGTTATACCTGAAGAACTTGACTTGCTGAATGGTTATATTCCACTCAATTTATGATATATTCATCCATAATTAATCTAGATCCTTGTGAAGTTATTCACCTCATGATGGTCCTTTCTAACCTCCAAAGTGCTTATATAATTCTGCTATATAAAATCTACTCCTAAGTTGGGTCTTGAGTGATTTGGCGCCAACATTGTAGTTGCATGCAAATTTTACTCCTCAAGAAGGTCCTTCAATATTATAATTGCTGCGTGAAATGTGCTCCTATGTTTGGTCCGCTGAGCTGTGTTGCCAATTCTCATATATAGTAAATAAATTTCACTCCTCATGAAGGTCCATCAAACGTTGCCATACTTCGTCTTTGTAATAATGATTCGAGATTTGTTTGAATCAACCAGCGACCGGCTCCATGAACTTGTATTGCACATAACTAAGATTTTCATGTTGTCAGAATATGTAAAGGAAAAAAATTGTACAAGCACCGTTTTTTTATGCATTTAAAGTTGATTAATAAAGTTGATTTATTTATTTATTTGAGGTTGCATAATAAGTCAAGCATGCTCAATAAATGTAGAAATCTAGGAGATTACCCTGAAAACCCCAATGAGCTGTATCAGTTGAAAGGGAATTACCAAATTAAGAGCCATTTGCACAGTCAAAGCTTAAACTGAATTTAATCAGCTGGTGGCTTAAACTCAAAATGTAACACATTATAACAAATGAGACTTGATATGGATTTAATCCAGTTTAAGATGGAATTTTCGTTTAAACTGTCACTGTGCAAATGGCCCTTAGAGAGACAATAACAACTATAGAACAAGTACAGTTTTCATGAAATGAAATTTTTCAAGTTCAAGATGACAGACAAAAAGCATTACATTAGGGAATTTTTGGGGATACAATGCATGTTTTCAGGAGCTGCAAGCTTCAGTGGGTGGCAAGGTCGGTGGATGCTAATGGTGTGAGTGACCATAAAGGTTTTAAACAACCCTTCTCTTAAGAATATAAAAAATGGGCTGTTAATATAAAAGAATTTGACTTTTGGGTATCTATCAATTATTGGAAATTAAAAAAAATGTTTTTGACTTTCTCATCAGAAATTAACCACACTAATCTTGAGGTATGAACATCTGAATAAAATTGGGGAATGGCCGTGAAATTCAAACTTATTTGCTGGAATAATATCAAGGTTTCGATTGTTAAAACTGAATGAAGACTTTTGGGCAGCATGCCAGGTCTTTGAATGAATTTTAATCACAGTACCATCTTTACCAAACACTGCCTATTGTTATATTGATTTTAGGATTATTTCGTGTATCAATAAATTCAGTTTATTGCAGTGACATACACAAGAAAGTACAATAATGAAGGACTACTGGAATCATTAAAACATCGAATGCTACAAACTGTTATTACATTTACATTATAATGAGAAATGTACTCCAACATCTTCCATGTATGACAATTATTCCTTATAGAATATTAGTGAGTCTAACTCCAATCTCTAGAATATTATCAAATTATCTGATATTAATTGATTTGTATACGAAGTATTCATCCATAGAAGTGTAGGTTCATTCCTTAACACAAGGTGGATCTTTTGTTTAAATCTCTACAATTCGTGTTGGTCCGTTCAATGGTAAGAATATACTCAAGTATGTAATTTATATAATGTATATATTTATTAATTTATATATGTAATGTATGTATTTATGTAATAGAAATCTTAATTACTGCATCACTGTATATTATCTAAATTGTACCTGATTGGATAAAGATATGAAGAAACATTTGAAAAATATGATTCCAAGCTCAGAAATGCTAAAAATGCATTCATTTTTCCATAGAATAAAATGAGAACTCAAAGTTCAGCTGAATGTCTGGTAGGGAATACGGATATTACTCTATTTTTATTCTTAACCAGCATCACATTTGAAAATGCTTATAACTTTGTTAAATTTGGACAGATTGATTTGAAAATTTAGAAGAATCTCAAATATATGAAAAAACGTTCACGACTTTTTGTAGAATTTTCCCATGACTCCTTCACCTTCCTAAGCCGAAAAAACATAATTATTATGAGAGTTGTGACGCTAGGCAGAAATTTTCAAAAGTCGCGCTTCGTTCAGCTGTCGCCCGCCAAGGAACTGAATTGGATAACTTTTCCCGCGTAACAACGCTATTGGGTAGTTGAACTTGAACCGGCAAGTTCAAACGATATGCATTCATTTTATCTCTCTATAAAAGTGGAAGCTGTAGATAACACCAAGTTACTTGGAATACAATGTACTGGCCACGTGCATCTCGATCTTTTAATGATCAGAGTCGGATGATCAGTGTGACATCATTGGTACTCTAAATATCTATTCTTCCTATATTTCCAATGTTAAATTTAGCAGCTTTGTAAGTCTTTTTCTCAAAAAGTAAATAACTTTCAAGTCCCATCGACATCTCCTACGACTCATACAATATTTATCTTTAATTTTTTTTAGAAATTCAATACTCTTGGACGACTGGATCTTTCAGAATGATTGATTTTGTAAGAGCCTACATCGAATACCTGTTGCTCTCTTATTGAAAATTAACATGCTTTTCCTGGCTCTTTTGTAATTCAATTACTCAATGCTAATGAATTCGATAAATCGATCATTGAATAAGGTATTAAGAACATGAAACATTGATTGTACTATTATTTCTTTCACAATCCTTTATCTTGTCTGTGTACTGTATATCATATGTAGAATCAATAGAACTTCTTGCCTAATCCCTTAGGAGGAACTCTTTTTTCAGGAAAATTATGGCTTTCACATACTTGATGAGGAAATAGTTTTCTGGTTGAATCTTTCTAATTGAAAACTATAACAAAAAATATAAGGGCGAATATTATATTAAAGCATGGATTGCGTGTGAGGAATTCTCAATAATTGTATTGAATACTTGATCTCGTATTCTGAAACACATATTTCTAATTTAATTATTTGTAAGAGGAATTCTCAATTGGTACTTATTGTAGAACTCTCATTCTTTATTTATTTGTGAAAGGGAAAATCAACTCTTCATGATTCAATAATAATGAATTTAATGAAAATGAATCATACATTGAAAAGTATGCGTATGAATATGAATTCATACTATAAGTATCCTACAATATATTCCTTCTAATAAACTTGATAATTCTATAAGGCAAGTGATCGGTTGAATTCCTGTTTGAAAGAATAGAAAGGATGACAATCTCTTTAATCAACTCGGAGGGCATTTCAATTCTAGAAATTGAACTCTCATAAACTTAAAACAGGATAATGTGCGTGGTAAATTCCAATTATTTTCAATCTCCACATCATTTTCCTATACCGGAAAGATAATATAGTTGGGCATATTTTAAGATATTTTTTCAAATAGCAAATTATTCAGTTAATAATGCATTTATGAATGTGAGTGTTATACTATCACCCCATACTTCCTTTTGTTCCATATATTGGGGCTTTCTACCACATAGAGTGTGAGTGATGTATATGTGATAAAAATTATGTTACTAGATTGTGCCTTGGTCACTGAGTGTAAATAATTTTGAAACCAATAAAGTTCTTTATCGAAAATTAAATTGGAATTTAATTGTTGATCAATCCAATTGATTGGTAATAACAAACGAAATCATCAAATATCATAATATAATATCATAAGGGAGGAAAGTGGTGCGCTTATCATCTTCATCCGTTGATCATCCACATTCTCCTTTCAAATCACTGATGGAATACCCTGCACTAACAACGTTATTCTCTGCAACCGCTCTTGATTTTACTTTTATCTAATTAATATTAGCTTTTCCTTTATATGTCTTCTGCATTGAGATTGGTATTAGAATCAATTTTGAAAGGATAGATATTGGTTGAGTTTGCAGAAGAATATCACAATGAACAAAGGAAACAGCTCGAATGTGTACAACGTAATAAATAACGAGAAAGCTCGAAATAACTATAAAGTATTCAAGCCAAGCCTAATTATTATGCTGATAAAAACAGTGATTGAAGAAGTATAGGTCTATATTATCACTCAAAGTATTACTAGGAGAAATAGGCTACATTCAGTACCTTTTTTCAACTTTATAATTGTTGGGGTATTAAAACTTTGAATAGAAAACCTCCAGTAGAAAACCTTTGAAGCCATTCATCTTTTCAAATGTTGACAAATAAAATCTATTCATTCATTCTACGAGTATCCCTTCTCGTAGTAACAAATGAGAGTTCTCTATCTCCAAACCGGTATGCCCTTACATTATCGAGAATTCTGGAAGATCTAGGAGTTCAAAGGTGATGAATTTCTAAAAAAAATTGAAGATAAATATTGTATAAATCGTAGGAGATGTCGATGGGACTTGAAAGTTATATACTTTTTAGAAAAAGACTTACAAAGCTGCTCAAGAAAAAAGATAAATAGTGTATGTGACCGTAACACACAACTATCACCTGGTTAAAGTATGTGTATATCATTTTTTTCCTGAATTAAGAGTGCACTCCTAAAGGATTAAAGATGTTGAACCGGCAAGATGTTCTACTGATTCTATGTAATATACAGACAAGATATGGAGGATGTTGAGAGAAATAATATTATACTCTAATTAATGTTTCCACGTTTTTAATTCCTTATTCAATGATCGCTTTATCAAATTGATCAGCATTGAGTAATTGAATTACAAAAGAGCCAGGGAAAGCATGTTAATTTTCAATAAGAGAGCAACAGTTATTCGATGAGCAGGCTCTTACAAAATCGATCATTCTGAAAGATCCAGCCGTCCAAAAGTATTGAATTTCTAAAAAAATTGAAGATAAATTCTTGTATTAATCGTAGGGGATGTCGATGGTACTGGAAAGTTATGTACTTTTTGAGAAAAAGACTTACAAAGTTGCTCAATTTAACATTGAAAAGATAGGAAGAATATACTTTTAGAGCACCAATGACGTCACACCGACCAGCTGGTTTGGATTTGTCAACGCGCATCTTTTCGTGGCCAGTACCTTGTATTCTGTATACCTTGTATTTTGTATACCAGTACCTTGTAGGTACATTGGATAACACCTACTTTTTTCCCAACTTTTCTTTTTCTTCTGCTTCTCCTTCTTTGTCATCTTGTTCTTCTTTTTCTCCAAATTAGAGAATTCTTAATATTTGTCCTTTCATATTGAGTGATAGCTCATTTTACTCAGCTCTTCAAGGCGGTTTCAATGCATATTTCGGTTGCCTGACAAAACCTCACTAGTACCTCTAACCTCACCAGATAGGCTATGTATATTTTAATGAATTGCACTGTTGACTTATTTATTACACTGTTGAAGTATTTTTGGAGCAATCCCATTCCAAAAAGTTGAGTTTATAATCATTTCATTAAAATACACATGTCTGGTGAGGTTGGTCGTGGCGAAGGCATGCGTTAGGGTTAGGTAAGGTTCAATCAGGTAACCGATATGCATTGAACCCACCTTGAAGAGCTGAGTAAAATGAACAAATAATTTAATGAATGTTTATTTCCCCCCAAAAAAAAAACTACAAGATCAATTACACAACATATTAGATAAATTACAATAAATTACATACAAAACCTAGTTAGTTACAAAAAAATTTTATAATGTGTCCTCTATTCTACTTGTTTAGTTTTTTCTGTGTGGAAATTGACCTACTCCACTATGGCATACCATGTTCTAGAGTAAAATGAGCTATCACTCGAATTGATAAGATAAATGATATTGAAAATTATTCTCAAATTTGGGACCCCACATCTTTTTGGACAAAAAAATTAATAAGCTCAATGGCTACCATACATAACTTGTAGGTTCCGAATATAATAAAAGAGAAAATTCCGATCTACCTGTACAGACAATAGGGATGTCATAATTCCAAGTTCCAACACAAACGGCAAGTTGCACAAAAGAAAATGTAATTTAATTAACATAAGATGACGTCATCATACAGAGCTGAACAGGGAAGTGGCTGTAGTGGCTCCATTAAAGACGTCATCTCATGGTTTGATTTTCTTTTATACAACTGGCTGATAGAATTTAAATTTTTGGTTCTCCGTTCCTTGCGATGTCTGTAAGGATTCTTCCAATAGGCATGATTGCAGTATTTTCTTTCGATTGAATTTATTGATAATACATAATTTTCCAAGCTGATAGGCTGAGTGCAATTGATTTGTTGATGCACTTCATAGATTCAATTTATGATTTTTAAAGTGACATTGGAATTTTTTTCATTGATTTTTATTGTTAGCTTCATTAGTAATTTTGGAAGCTATTCTTCCAATAAGCTAGATTTCTTGTTTCAGGATTTGTTTCAATGTATAATTCATAGCTTTTTAAGTTTGATTAATTGTTTCCATCTATTTCAATAAATTAAACTAATCTTTCTCGAAGAAAGAGATCATCACACTAAATGACACATTATTTTAATTTAGTCTTTGGAAAAAACAACAGCTGAAATACTTTTTTGATACGTATCATCGTTTTTCAATAAAGCATTCAAAGCTGCAATTTTCAAAAAAAGTTGTTTTAAGTTTTTAAAGTAAGAAGGTTAGAACCAAAGAAGAGGTAGAGTTTGTAATCTAATAATATTGTATGTGCTAAAACCCACTACAATGTGCATTTTCCACAATTGTTTCACATGTATTTTCATGTGATTTTCTAGAAAGTGAATATAAGATACTGTAGCTATTCTCTATCTATAAAAATTGTTTATATTGAATATAACAGGAATTATTATAAAATAAATGAAATAATAAACAAGAATAAATTGTAGAAATAAAAAAAATACTGAAATTCAAAAACCATTTTTAATTTCAAATTATTATGGGGGTTATTCATCCACTCATCCAAGTGTAATAAGTTAATTTATTATAGGTAATAAATTTAATTAATGCAGAAAGTATTTGTTCAATTCTCTCATTACTCACAAAGATGTAGGAAACTAGAATACAAACAAAAAATAAATATGAAATCCACTTTCAAAAATGAGCAAGCCTTTTTTTGTTCACATTCTTGAAAGAATAAGAATAAGAATCTATATTATCATAGACATTGTTAACAATGCATTGATAAATGTCAAAAATAGGTACTAGATATTACATAATACAATTAATATATACAAATAATATTAGCCTACAAATATTTGGTCCAGTCAATTACATGAAATTCTTGGATGTTATATAAACTTTCAGCTTTCAGTACAGTTTTCAATTTCCTTTTGAAGAATGTAAGAGGCAGTGCCTTAATTTCTAGTGGTAATGAATTGTACAGTTTAACAGATGTGTACAGAAGATTTTTTTGTGAAGTTGTGAACCTGAACTATTGAACTCTGATATTATTCCTATTTCTGGTTTCATATCCATGACAGTCACTATTTAATTTAAAAAAATCCAGATTACTTAACTAACACTAAATAATACATACAAAGAATAGACAGTTAATATTCCCAATTTTGTGAAAAAAGGTTTACAGTGGGTCCTCATATCAACATTACAAATCAATCTAATTGCTTTCTTTTGGAGTATAAATATTTTTGAGACATGAGTACTAGAGCCCCATAATAGTATACCATAGGACAGTAAACTTTGTATTTGAGAGAAATACACATTTAATAATATATAATATCTACAGTTAACTTTAACCTTCTCAGCAAGTACAGTACCTTTGCTATTTTTTCACTAATTAATTCTGCATATGTGGTTGCCAATTAAGTTTGGGATCAAGAACAATACCTAGAAATTTTAAAGGTTCAGTCCCTACTTCATTGTTTGAATTTCTATTATAGGTGAACATAATAATTACTAGCACAACAATCATTAAGGAGTAGAGAGCTATCAACTAGACAATTTTGTACACCTGCTTCGGATTTACAACTAACTTTGAGACCAAAATCATCAGCAAAGAGAAATCCTGCTTTATCAGTGCCTTCTATATTACAAATTATGTTGTTAATATATATATATTAGGGAGTATTGATCCAAGTATGGGCCCCATAATGAACCTTTCTGCCCTTAGAGAATTGACAATCTTTGTAAACAAACTGGTTGCGGTCCTTTAAATAGATTGATTTTGAATTGCAGCCATAATAAGAAAATTTTTCAAAAAGTATGTTATGCTTAACAGTATCGAAAGCTTTAGACAATATGTCATATGACCTAAAACTAACAGATAGACCCTTCTCCAAATCATCAACAACACTATTAATTTACTAAACTTGTTACTGCATTGCTAGTATTTCTACATGGCCTGAAACCAAATTGTTTTTTAGTAAAAATACCAAAGTTTTCAAAATTATTTGAGATCTGGTCTTGCATTATGGCCTCAAATACTTTGGATATCACAGGTACAATTGTTATTGGCCTGAAATAAGGCCTGATTATATTGGCCTGAAATATTAGCCTGAAGTTTTTCTTATCACCTTTTTTATGTAGCCTACAGGCCTTAACGTTTTTCAATACACTTGGATAAATGCCCTTGTATACTAAACAATAATTTATAAGGTAACTCAAAACTTCACTTATATAAGGGGCAGATATTTTTAAGACCTTAGAATTAATACCATATATATCTAAAAAAACTTGAATTACTAAGACTACTTATTTTCTGGTACACATAATCTGCAGTAACAGGTTGGAAAAAAATGGTACATTGGGCCTATTGCACTTATTGATGTAGTGAGAGCTGAGATGTTCACTAACTGGCACATTTTCACTAATTTCCTCAACTTTTTCAATGAAAAAGTTGTTAAATGAATCAGCGTTGTTATCATCATGTGAATCAATAGCTTCATTGTTGACATTTGTAAGAATTTTAACTACCTTCCATGCAGCTTGAGTTTTATTTTTTGAGTGCTCTATTTTGTTGTTGAAATAATTTATTTTTGCATTCTTAATAGCAATTCTATACTCTTTCTTACAGCTTTTATATTTATCTCTGAACTGATTAGTCTTAAAAAATTTCAGTAAGCTATAATATTCATCACAACTATGTTTGAGCTTTATTAAATCAGCAGTATACCATCCATCATCCAGCTTAGGCTTACTAACTTTGAAACCTCTAAGAGGATAAGCAGCATTAACAGCTGACATATACAAATCAAAAAACTTCTTAAACTTATCATTCGCATCATTAGGCTAAGCAAATACACCACACTCCAGTGTATGATACTAATTAATTAACCTAACAAATAAATAAGTGTTCTGATCATTAATTAACTAACCTATCTAGCTTTTTGTTTACACTAGAAAAACTTTGAGAGTCATTTTTCACATTTATTAAATATTTAAATAGTAGGGCATGATGATCTGACAGTAGATGTGTATTGATAACTCGGGTCACATGTCTGCTATCATGAATATCACAGTCACAACATTATCAATACAGTGACCTTCATTCAGTGTGCCTGGTCTAGTGATTTCATTTTTGTAGAAATATGGATACCAAAACATTCAAACAAATTGCAAAGATCTCTATTAAAATTATCATTTACATTAAAGTTGACATTGAAATCAGCACATAATATTAAATTATAGTTACATTTATAAATGGCACATAATATATCATTAAGACAGGATAGAGAGTTGTTAAAAAAACTAACATCATTATTATAGGGTCTGTACAATGACAAAACAATTATTTTTTCATTTGGAAGTTTAATTGCAACAGCTTCACAAATCATTTCTATAGAAAGTTCCTTTACTATGCTTAATTCTTCTAATTTCAATCCATTAATTAAAAAAATTGCTTCTCCACTATGTGTGGAATTTTTCCTTCCATAGAAGGACCCAAGTTCATAGTCAGGTATTGTGAGACAGCTACAGTCATCGTTTGTTAACCAGTGTTCAGCAACAGTAATTATCCTAGCATTAGGCTATAGTTTTATAACATAATAAGAGGGAAATATATTCTTATTTGTTTGATATACCCTGGACATTCAAAGATATGGTGTTTAGAAAAGTTTCATTAGCTGTTTATTCATCATTAGTCCTAGGCCCAGGATTGGTATTGTTTGCATATCACTATCACATAACCTAGCTACATTTGGACTGTTGTATAAATTAGAATTGGAACCGTTTTGGGTGTATAAGCCTGTGGTACTTTTCTGTAAGTTGAGTAATTCTCATTGATTGAATAAATAAATAAATATCCATTCCTATCTTTAGACCTATTAAAAGAGTTATTTATGAAAAATTGCATGGCTGAAGAGGAATGATTTTAGGACTAACTTGACTTTTATGATCTAAATATTTATTTATACAATTGAGAATTTCATTGCCAATGAGCTTCTTACCAATTCTATCCAGGTATATATTTATTGTATATATCCTAATAGAATAAGATTCTTGTGCAGAATTAGTTGAGCTTGTAAGTAGTGATAGAAATGAAGGAATTACATTTACGATTTTATTTTTTGTTACATTTATTTATTTCCAATCACTCAATTACATACACTCTGTGAGTAGTGATGCGGTTTACTTTTAATTTCTACTTTTGATGTGTTTTATTCTTGATTCCGTTTCAAAATGTTAATAACCTTAAAGCATTACTAAATCTCATAAGGAAATAATTGTAAAAGAAGCAAGCTAAATAGTACAAGTAATTATAATAATTCAAGTACAAGTTATAATTCTATAACTGACTTACCTTTCAAAGTTGAATTCAAAAATTTATCACTGCTTGAATAATCTTTTTGGACATTTTGACACAATCACAACAACACAAAACACAATATCACTTTCACTCTGCACTGTCTGCAGACAACAGACAGCTGACAGACAAGGACTAGACAATAATATTCCATTCACAACAGAAACGGCACCAACTTCAATACATAACCTCAAATCAAGTTCAGTCTGAATAAATGGCACGAACACTCAGACCCACGGGAGTGAACTATAATACTCCATTACGCAAACGCCATCACATGATAGGTCTGTGGAGCTACTAAAGATGCTTGGACCATCTTACGGGAACATACCAACATGAGTTGTAAAGATTTATGCAAAAGACCAACTTTGTGTTAAGGAATGAACCTATATATATATTATATATATATATATATATATATATATATATATATATATATATTATATGGTTATGTGGCTATAATATGGTTATATGGGTATAAATATTTATGTTCAACAGATCTCAAAAACGGCTCTAACGATATTCACGATTTGGAACAAAGTAGGTTTATGATATGAAGATTCGATTGCACTAGGTCTCAACCCTTGGATAACTAGCTGAAGGACATTGAAAGGATGAATATGTCCTTGGAAAAACAGCTGCAAATTTTGTCATCTGTCAATACTGTAATGGAAGAGAGTGAACGAGTGCATGTGTGTGGGATCATCCAGCTGATCTCATGAGAAGAAAAACTCAGCAAGAGAAACTTATTTTCATTTTTTTTTTTTTTAGAAAACATGTTTACTTCAGAAAGTCAAAAATAGTAACTAAATGCTGTTAGTGATACATAGTATATTAACAAATATTGTAGCAAACATATCATTCTAAATCGAATTCATAGTATTTATATATATATATATAATATATATATATATATATATATATATATATATATATATATATATATTTGTTATTGATAATGTGTTTGTTTTTTTCAATAATGATAATGTGTTATATATATATGTATATATATATATTTGTTATTGATAATGTGTTTGTTTTTTTGAAGTGTGAATAAATTGTTATTTTGGTGATAGTAGCTTAACCTAGATTTTGATTTGGACTGTAGTATTAATTTGAAAAGTGACAGTTTTGGGCCTGTCAGTGCCTCCTCATATCACTGTAAAAATAATTGTACGACTGAGAAAATGAATAAATAAATATAAACTATGAATTTATTCTTTCGTTACAAATTTTCTATGCTTTCACATCCCAGAGCAAAGCTCGGTCCCCTGATACTTATTATTAAACAAAAATCCAAATTAGATGCTGTAATTCACCCCAAATACTTCTGCTACTGCAAATATTGACAACAGGGTAAACAACTGGGATTTAATTTAATTTATAATTTATTATTAATATTTAATTCTTTGAATCTGATTTAATTCGGATTTTCGATTAATAATAATAATAATAATAATAATATAATAATAATAATAATAACAATAATAATAATTTATTCATTAGCATTTGAATAATTGCAATATCTCTGTAATTTCGAACTGTAGACTGGCTGGCCGCTATGGCTTTGTATAAAATGAGCACTACTATCCAGACATTGTCAGTTTGGTGTAAAGGAAAAGCATTCCTGACCGGCAATTAGGAGTTACTGAGTTTGATTCCCGGGCTGACAAATAATTCTTGAATAGTAGCGCTCATCGAATTTCCATCAAACTGTTAACCTGTTGTCAATATTTGCAGTACCTGAAGTCTTCGGAGTGAATTACAGCATTTAATTTGGATTTTCGTTCAATAATAATGATTAATTCATTAGAATTTGAACTAGTAGTTCTGTGAACAGTAGACCTCGCGCAGTTATAAACCCCAGCCTCCTCTTAAACTGTTCATCAGAGTAAACCCTGTCTGTATGTTGTGTCGGCGAGATATTGGTGTGAAAACGGCTAATGACTGTTGGGGTTGGTGTATCAAAAATGCTAACATCAAAAGCTAGATCCTTAAGACATACTGGGAACAGGACAGCCTGAGTTCAAAGCAGAGAAAGTTCGAGAGACAATACTATGTTATTTTAGTTATTAATTGCATGCGTTATTGCACGCAATCAATAGTTCATTTAATAGTGCATAAAAATTGTATTCAATGAGGCATGCAATTAATAGTCTACACAGCTGCTGATGTTTTACCAAGTTACATTGAGATATTGAATTGCATGTGTCATGACATGCGATTTATAATTCACTCGACAGCTTATTTATGATGAATAATTCTATATTCTGATTTTTACTCTAATATTGGTGTATGGAGGAGGCTCCTTTTTCCTTTTATATTATCCTTGAAATGCAAAATTTCCAAAAACCTTGCATATACGTCGACGCACAATTTAAAAAGGAACATACCTGTCAAATTTCATGAAAATCTATCACCGCGATGAGCAACATATAAACATTCAATCATAATGAGAAATGCCAAACCGTCGACTTGAATCTTAGACATCACTTAGCTCGGTCAATAATTGCAACATTCAAATGATTGTCATCTGTACAATAATTGTAGGTTGAAAACGTAATTGAATATTTATTATAAAAATCTGGTGTGGCGCACTCACACAACTTTCCTTGCCGTTATGAAAATTTATCACCTGATTCTAGTGTTCCCGCGCATCTCAAGTCTACTATTAAAAGATCCAAGCCAGCTGGTGACAGGACTATAACGCTGGAGACACATGAGCTCTGCTATCTCTTCATAGTGAATGATTTGTTAGAATCAACAGTTGCCAACAGTTTGCAATTGAAATGATAAAATTTTCTCGAATTTCGAGCTTATTTTAAATGTTACTGAACATTAATTGTAGAGATTTTCATGCTCAATCTTTCCATTTGGAATTTTCTGTTTAAATTGTATCTGAAGCCTGATAATTGAGAATCTAAAATCAAACTTTGCATAGATGGGGTGGAGCTCCTGGAATTTTTGATATGAATGGTTATGATATAAAAGAAGCTATTGTAAAATGTTACAATAATAGAACTATTCATAACACCATAATAGGCCTACTCACAATAATTATTAGTTATATTTATTGGGGACTAGAGTTAAATTTGAACGACATTTTTTTTTTAAATATTTTGATTAGGTTGAAGCATATTCATTCCAATATGACCAGTATAAAATCACCCCCTTGAGAAATACTTTACTTCAAATAAATTGTAAATAGAAGCAATCATTCTCATTTGAATTTGAATTTGAATTTGAATTTATTACTCTTTGCATGTACAACAATAAAGTTATTTGGCAATCGTCACATATTACAAAATGAAATTACATATTACAAAAATAAAATCACAACAAAAAGTCATTCATGTCATAAAAACACTTATCAGCCAGCCAGTCCTTCAATTTTTTCTTGAGCTACACTCTATTGTCAATGTCCTTAAGATGGTGCGGCAGGGAGTTGATCATTTTTTGGCTCATGTGAATTGGATTTTTCTCGTAGAACGCTGTCCTATGTTGTTGTATTCGATAGGTGTTCCTTGAGCGCGTGTTATAATTGTGTAGGTCAGCACCTCTTGTCCACGTCGATGCATGCTTGAGACCAAATGCTACAGACTCCAGAATATACAGGCAAGGTAGTGTGAGCGTCCCTGTTGATTGGAATAATTCTCTACATGGAGTTCCAGGCGGTTTTTTGAGCATTATTCTAATCACTCTTTTCTGTGCTCTGAATACCCTGATAATTTCCGGTGACGTGCCCCAGAAAAGTAATCCGTAGGTAAGAAGAGGCTGAAAGTATCCATAGTATGCGGAGAAGACTATCTGCTGATGCATTGTTCTTGCTAGTGTAGCAATTGCGAATGTGGCCTTACTGAGTCGTTTAATCAATTCGTCGATGTGATCATTCCATCTCAAACCAGAATCCATTTTCAAACCCAGGAAGCTGCATACATTTGCTGGTTTGACTTGTTTCAAGTCCATATCGAAGTAGAAGGTGTCAGGAGCGTTGAGATGATTTATGGAGAAACTGAGATAGCATGTCTTTTCTATATTCACCTTGATTTTATTTGCTTCACACCAATTTCGAATGCTCTCTACCACCTTTTCTCCCCCACTCTGCATCTGCTGGATAGTATCACCTATGATGAGAAAGTTGGCATCATCGGCAAACAATACACTACTGGCTCCTGGTACATTACTGGGGAGATCGTTGATGAATAAGGAGAATAATATAGGTGCAATTATTGTTCCCTGTGGTACTCCTCTCTTCAATTCACTGCAATTGGATCTGTATTTATAATTTTCCACATTCCGGTTTTTTGCTTCAATTTCGACCACCTGTGATCTGCCTGTTATGAACGATCTCATCCAATCCAATACAGATCCTCTGAATCCATAGTGATAAATTTTTTCCATCAAGATATCGTGATCAAGACTATCGAAAGCTTTTTTCAGATTGATGAATAAACCTAAAGCCTTCTTATTGTTATCCAGGGCGTCATAAATTTTGAACAGAAAATCATTAACAGCATCAGTAGTGGATTTTCCTGGCTGAAATCCAAATTGGCATGGTGAAACGATTCTATTTGATTTCAGGTGCCTGGATATTGTTATTTCTGCTAATTTTTCAAATAACTTGGAGAAGCAGCTTGTTATTTGTATAGGACGGAAGTTACAAACATCTTCTGTTGATCCCTTTTTATGAATAGGAATTACCCTTCCAAGTTTCAGTTGATGAGGGAAGGTACCTGAGCTGAATGATATGTTTATCAAACTAGTTATTGGAGCAATGATTGGGTTAATGCATTCCTTCATTATTCTACTTGGTATATCATCCAATCCGCTTGTCATTTTGCTCTTCAATTGTTGCACGACATCAAGTACCTCGAGTTCCGTTAATACAGGGAATCGTTCCAATACATTTCCGACATGGCACAAGTTTCCTAGCTGCTCTTTAAAAGAAGAATTTGTGTTAAATTGGGTATCGGCAGCATTTATGAAGTACTCATTACATCTTTCGGTTATATCATGAATAGAGTTCAATCTTATTCCATTTACTGCTGTTGGGTACGACTTCTTCACAGTATTGACTTCCGTTTCCATTTTAATTATTTTCCATACTGATTTGGCTTTATTCTTGGACGAGGCTAGCATCGATTCAGCATGAGCTTGTTTCGAATCATTTATCATGTGACGGATCAGCTGAGACAGGTGATCGATTCTATCTTTGAGTGCTGCATTGTTTGGAGATATTTTAGCGAAGAGTAGGAGGTCTCTTTTCTCATCACAAGCATGTTTCAGTAGAGGAGAAGCCCATTCAATTCTCTTATTGCTTGTCCTCTTTTTCTTATGAACGATTGGGAACGATTCATTGAAGGCTTCGCAGTACATATCCAAAAACTTATCAAACTTCCCATCTTGTGAGTTCTCAACATCGATTGCTATTGACCAATTTAAACTTTGTAGCTTTCTTAGGAATTTATGTTTTGCATAGTCTGAGAATATTCTTGTAGCGAATAGCCTATCACCATTATCATTTTCACCAGCCACAGTATATTTGATGATCTGAGCATAATGATCGGAAAGTCCCAGCTCAGTTACCTCCACATCCTCAGTCCATATCTCATGTGAAACAAAACAAATGTCAATCAATGTCGATGACGTCCCAGTAACCCTTGTGCAATCCCTGACAATGCCTCTCAAACCGTAAGTCTCAAATAATGATTCTAGTGTCTTACTTCTTGTTGATTGCTTCATGAAGTCTACATTTAGGTCTCCCAGCACCATGTATTTATCGAATTTATTGGCTAGCATTGACAAAATTGCCTCCAGATCATCTATAGAAGTATTGAAGTGACTATTAGGTGGTCTATATATGCATACTATTGCATAATTGTTGTGTTGCATGAGTGCCACTTCCAGGTTTTCATTAGTCCGTCCGAGCTGTAGTCTGCTCGCCTCTATTCCATCTCTGGCGTAAATAGCCACTCCACCTCCCTCTCTATCAATTCTATTAAAAAATGAAATGAGGTTGAAATTGTGAATCTTAACTGTGTTCTCATTTTGGAGCCAGGTTTCTGTCAGGCACAAAAAGTCAACTTTGTTTTTTAATTGATTTTCCTCTATTTTTTCCAACTGTATAGTTAATTCGTCGGTCTTGTTTTTCAGGCTTCTAATGTTGTAATGAATTAAGTTGAAGTAATTGTCATTTATCTTGCTATTATCTAGAACAGTCACGTCAATCAAATTGTCAGTGTTTCTAGTTGTCCCATTTCTAAAAAATTGTTATTTCTCCTCTCAATTTCATATCCTATGACCGGAATTTCCCCTTCTTTGGTAGTTTGGTTACTGATGAGAGTAAGTTCTGAAGCAGGTTCATTGATGTGATGAAGTGTTGAATTTCTTATACTATTTTCACTATTTTACATTGATAGGCTACAATTTGATAGTTAGTTTAGTACTATGTAAGGTCCTTGAATACTCTCTTGTATTGGTTTATTGTTATATTATTTAATATCACTTATTAAATTCCTTTCAATTAGAAAATCGCATTCATACATTTAATGTTTCATTTGATTTCAGGCATGGATTAATCATTCATGGATTGGATTTAAAACTCCTTTCTACATCTGATGGAAACCATTTTTAGTAAGTTGCACTCTACTATTTCCTTCAAGAATCAATTCTTTCACCATTCCTAAACAACTTACTTTACAACCTCAAAAACAACTTTATAAACAACCTTTACAACCAAACTTCCCTACAATATATTCAAGAATTACTGAAGCAGTTTTAAGATTTTAAAATGATAACTTTATAATTGAATAGGCTCAGATTTTTAATTTCATATGAAGCAAAAATTTATTGTAAAACAAGCTGCAAATTAGTATAGTAATTTCCAAAGAACCATATTGGAGACTTGAGTCACGAGAAAAATTGGGTCAGAAGTGCAGCTGCAGAACTAAGTTACATAGTTCTATCAATGATTTATATGTTAGTCATTAACATTTTATATGTCATTAACTAACATTTATATTCATTAACTAACATTTTATATGTTAGTTATATATTTAGTCATCTATTTAAATTAACCTATTACAAACAGGCATTTGCCCTCAACAGTAAATTACAAAATTAGAATTAATGATTGAAAATTAATGCAAATATTGAGGTTATGAGTCAAAAGTTTTTGTTTCTTTAAAGATTTGCACTCTAGAAGAAGGAAGGAATTCCTTAGAACATGAAACAATAATTCAATTTTTTCAATGCTCCTGTCTCAAAATTTCAAATTCTAGAATTATTGATTCTTGTTCTAAGGTACAGTTTTAATGTTGGATATGTTACAAGAAGTTTCATGAATGAGTGAACTGGCAGAAGTGTGAACCGCGGCTAGAGTCGGTTTAAGGTTGTGCAAAGGCTAAAAATAAAATTTATACTGGTGATATTTTTTAAAGTTTTTCGGTTTGTATATCATCAAGCTATAAATGAAAAGGTATTCTCAGGAAAACATTTTTTTCTAATCATTACTTTTTGAGATATGAGAGCCTAAAGTTTAAATTTTTGGGACAGAACATTTAAAATTCGGTAAAAGATAAATCCTTGAGATTTAGAGGATAGATTCTTCATAGTATTGTTGAACTATTTAAAAAAAAAGTTCTGAAAATATCCATTTAATCGAAAATACAAGGTTTTTGGGCCACTCTGTATCTATATAGAACAAGACAATTATTTATCATGAAAATATTGGTTGCTTCTGAATTTATTTATCCTTTTGTGGATACAATCACAAATCATATAAATATAATTTGGAAAGAATAGCAGGCTTTGCCCAAAACTATTTTATTACCAAATTTTGATAATGAATAACATGTCCCAAAATGTTTTTATAATTCTACTGCTGAAAGTTCAAGTTTAATTTTCATTGATGTTTAAAAAAATATAGGTATAAAAATCAGAAATAAAATATAAATTGCTAGCAGGCTCTCTTTTTCATGTCTATATTGACTGGACTAATATGGTTGCAACTTTGCGCGAGTTAGTGTGAATGCATTACTGGGAAAAAAACATACCTATAGTCTTTTTTCTTTTCGGCTACTTTTGAATAATACTTAAAAATAGAAATCTAAGAAAAATAAAAATAATATTATTCTTATATTTTTATTTCTAAATAGAAATATGCCAATTTTAAAATGGGTACTTGAATTTCTGTTTTTATTTACATACCTACAGGTATGGTTTGAAAAACAAATATGGCTATCTACTACAGTGAGGTGTAAATATTGCCTAAAACGCTAACCTTGCTGACATATAAAAATTAACATACAATAAAAATAAGTAACATCCATATTTACATAACCAAAAATGTCATATATTCGACTATAAAGGAATAGCACATTCACTCCTGGGTGGCACATATATGTGCCACATGACTAATCAACTCCTCCCAATAAAAAATTAGGTTTACTTCATATATATACCAGTCAATTAATACAGGATACTTCACACATTTCAAATCATATCACCTGTTGAAATGAATATTTCCTTAACAGTAATTTGAATTACTCTGGAAGATCGTTAAATTCCTTAAGCTTTTCAAATATCAGGGTTTTTTCACTTGTGACACATATATGTGCCACTCGGTCTTTATATAGAATGGTGAGTGTAAACCAAGGATAGTGTATAGCAGGTTGCCTTGATCGCGTTTACATACGCGGATGAGATGGCATGAGCCTACGTCAAACTCTGACCTCTCGGCTGGCAAACGCCGGCTTCCCATTAGAATTACATACAAAACACCGCGTCAAATATCACTTCCTCACATAGAAACTGCTGTATTGATAAAAAATATGAATATGCTATTCAATTCAGAAAGAAACAAGCTCCACATCAATGTGTATTTTGAAAACATTAATTCATTTCGAAAAGTGTAGAAAGTCCTTGAATCTATCACTATATATTCAATCGGTAAAACCGATTCATATTTGTGAAAAGGCTGGTAACTTATTTGTTTTGGACTTATTTTAAACAATAATATGACAAAATGAAGCGAATCTATTTAATTTTATGCTGGTTGTCCAATAATACTTGAAAATGATTGTTTCTTATTTGACAACCGTTTGTGAAAATTGATAGTATCGTCGCCCGCTTGCTAGTTGCAAGCATTTGTATTAATGATATTTGTTTAAGACTCTATTAATTGACATATACCTAGAACCAATTTAGCGAAATCATGGAACTGTTCACAATGGTTACAAGTTATTTTGAGAACATTGAACTGTCTGGTTACTAATAATTATTTCAGTTGTCTACTGGAAAAGCGTAGTGCCAACACGTTGCTCTTGTATTGTGTTTTTGTTTCTGCTCAGTGCAGTATTATTATTATTATTGACGATTATTAGTATATTTTATTGATTATTTTCATGGGACACAAATTTACAAAGGAAATACCATAATATTATTCACGGTAGTATGATATTTTTTATTTCAAAGTCCATGGGATACTTATGAATGCAAAAAACACTTGTGTAAAGCAAGAATAGATTATAACTTCAATTAATATAACATTGATCATTCATGAAATGATTCAACTACCTTACAGTACAGTAGTGTAATGCGCTTTATTTTTTGATAAAATAACAGCATTAAAGTCATTAAAAGTCGTGATTATCTATTTTTTTATCATAATTAGGATAAATAAAAATCTTTATAATGTTTAAATGATGTTCATATATTCTTATGGCTTATCTAGACTGTTTATTTTTGTGATAAAGCTAGGCAACCGTTGATGGGTTCGCATTGCTATGTTTCAGGAGTTGTTGATAAAATAACGTTAATATCCTGAAATTCCTAAAGAAGCTGTTAGCTCTTTCCACAGACCTTCATAAGGATAAAATTTCTAAATGAGAATAGAATCTGTTTAAGAGAAAGAACTACAACGATACAGAAAAAACTAATAGAAAGTACAAAAACGTATTTGAAATGGTATTATCAAATCAAATTGTGTGTTCAAACGTTTTGTTTTAGACTAGCCGGTAACATTTATAGGATTTTTACTGAAAATTAGTTTGATATTGTTTCAAAGGGGATACAATGCTGAACATTTTGATGTCAATCACTTCTATGTAAAGTTGATGGTCGATTTGCTATGAGGGCTCAAAGTTTGGCATTTTTACATTTGAATGCATGTTAAGCCAGGGCGAGAGGTCGCAGCATGACGTCGCACCATAGCAGGCTGCATTCTCCACGCGTCTTATGTGATCAAGGCAACCTACTATTATACTATTCTTGAGTGTAAACCACCTGAACCAACCCATTTTTTTCAATTATAAGGAAATAGCAGTATCATCAAAAGCCAATGACATACATAAATACGTACACAAAATTCATCATCAGTAAATTATTATTATTGATCATGTTTTCAAAGTATAAAAATAAAAATCCAAGAAAATATTTGACTTACAGATAGAAAATTGAATTGTCCAATATGTTGTGAAATTAAAATAGTCCATTCAATAAACTTATTTGTGAATAAAACAATCATGTCAAAAAGGCTTTCTTTTATGAAAGTATGGAATAATCATAAATTATTAGTCCCAATACATGTGGAGAAATTGCAAATCAGTTACTTGAATCAAAGAAGAACTCATCGTTTCGTACACTTCACCGCTTGCTCCCAATACTCTTTTCAAATTTCTTCTACATGTTTGCCTTTTTGCAACCATTGTCCAATCACTGCTACCCAAAGACGGAACCTCCTTCAAACACAGTTTTTCAACAACCTTTGAAATTCAACGGTACATATGCACATATACAGAGTGAGTCATATGTATGGGAACCCTTCAATAATTTGGAGACTGTTGTAGATATAATTCTGTAACTTTCAGGATAAGTTATTAATAGAATACTCCTTATTAAAATAAATACCTTTTAATGTACAACTGTGTTCCAACCCCACATAAGGGGTTTACTTGGGGGTTGTAACTGGGATATTTAAAATGTAAACACCCATTGTGTTGTTAATCATTTTAAAGGTCTTTTTAAAACAAGAAAGATGACATCAATAATAATGTTTTATGATACTTGTATCCAAAATGGTGGCTGATTGAAATTTTAGTTTTTGAAGAAATGAGGGGTTGTAACTCAAATATTTAAAATGTAAACACCCATTGTGTGGTACATAATTTTAAAGGCCTTTTTAAAACAAGAATGACGACATTAATAAAAATGTTCTATGATACTTTTATCAAAAATGGCGGCTGATTGAAGTTTTAGTTTTCATAGAAATTATTGATAAAAGTAATAAAACTTAAAACAACACTTTTTTAATGAATAACGGAACACATTGAAAAACTGATTATTTAGTAATCTGTTTGGTACTTTTTACATTTCATTTCAAAAGATGCTCGAAATGCTCCCCTTATTCTCTCGTTTGACAGTGTGCCAAACTGTCATAAATGTAAATGAGATGTCCTTATGAAGATCTAAGTCAACCACTTATGAGGGGTTGAAATTCATTTATGTATGTCAAAAGGTAGAGTATTCGACCAATAACTTATCCTGAAAGTTACAGTATGTATATCAGTCTCCTGTAACTTATAAAAGTTTTTAAGCTACATAATCAGCATTCTGAGAATTGATTACCGAGAAATTTTATATTTAACTCATAATAACCTATCAAGTTATCCCACTAAACTGTACATTTCATATTTTACAGGACCAAGAGCAGAGAGACTACGCCTCATGAAGCTCAAATCGAGGACGATAGCAGTAAATGTATATAATTAATTATAAATTGAAAGTTCAATTTTTGTAATATTTAATGAAAATCATTGCATTTTATTGAAAATAATGTTTTCTTATTTACATTTTTCGCTCATATACATATACTCTGAAGTTAAGCTTTAAAGAAAATAAACTAATAAAGATATTAATATATAATATTTTTATAGATATTCAAAGTAATAATTGATGTGTTACTCAGATGTATATGAACTGTATTCCATTTGAGGTGTTGCAAGCATAGAGGGCTGTTTGAACTAGAGCAGATTTGATTTTATTAATTCATCGAATGGCGAGTGACTCATGCACTGCTCCCTCTCAGGACAGTCTGCAAGCTGTTATTGGTTAGCAGAGGTCGTTCTCGCCTCAATCAATACAGCTACAGAGACAGTTTATAGACTGCCCAGACAGGAGAGAATGAATAAGTAATTTGCAATTCACAGGAGAATTTTAAGGAATATTTCAATTTGAATAATATTAAAAATATAAAATATATATTAATAATCTGATTCAAGGCCAGTGCAATCCAATATCAATGCTCAATCATAATTCAAATTTCATCCAGAATTTGAAATAAATCTGTATTTCTTATTATTCATGATTCAATTATTCTTCCAAACTAATGCTCCAATCTTACTATTACCTTAATACTCTATTTCTATACTCAGTGGGCATCCATACATTCTATATATAGATGAAATCTATATAATATATAGATTATATAATATATATAGACTATATAGACTATATATATATATATATATATATATATATATATATATATATATATATATAGACTATAGTAAGATTAGAGCATTAGTTTGGAAGAATAATTGAATCATGAATAATAAGAATTACAGATTTATTTCAAATTCTGGATGAAATTTGAATTATGATTAAGCATTGATATTGGATTGCACTGGCCTTGAATCAGATTCATGATTCGAAGCTGAAAGAAGCTTACTTCAAGAGGGCAGTATGCCTTGAATCAGGATTGATTCACTCTAAACATCCAGCTTGAATCAGACTCTAATTGATCTAGAATCACAATAGAATCGAGCTTGCATTTCGTGAAAGGTGTGCCAGGTGGCCTTGAATGGGGGGATTGCATCCAGCATGCGTTTCAAGCCTGAGTCATGACTGCAGCTCAATCCTGATTCGACCGTGCATCTCGGGCCTGAATCGAGCTCGCAACGCGACCTTGATTTTAGCTCGCAGCACCAGCCTGATTAGAGCCTGCATTTCGAGCTCGAAAAAGCTTGAACGATGTATAAACGGACTCTTGAAATTAACTCATTTCAAGCTAAACGCATGCAAATGAAATCTTGAATCAAGCCCTCACGTTTGACAAAACGAGCTTGTTTTGATTTCGATTCAAGTTGATTTTGCTGATTGGGTGAGCTCTTCTAGTTACATTTGTCTGCTTGAATCAATAGATGAATTGACAGATTTTCTCATGTTTTAATGCTTCGAGCGATTTTTCAATCAGAAAGAGTTATTGGAGACAAATATCATGAAACAGTCATGCTGAAGGATGGGATTTTCTAGAGCTTTCTAATATTTATTGTATCTCTGTGAGTTCAACATTCTTTGAATAATGCTACTATCATTTGATTTCCGATAAAAAATGATAATTTTTGAAATAACATCTTCACACAACTCTCCGATAAAAATCTGTTGTTTGAAACCCTCTACAATGGAACTGTGAGACAAATATAATAATGGAGAAATTATAGAGAAAAAAAACATGTATTCATGAAAAGTAAACTGGTGAAAAACGATAATTTCCTGAGATGGTCTCTCTTTAATGATAATTTCATGATACGCCTACAGCAAATTGCAAGAAACCTAGTAGAATTCTTTGTATCATTGGATTCTCTTCAGCTTGATGTTACTTTAATTGTTCTCGATCGATTTTGAAGCTAAATTGAACTCAATAAATAAGCGACTTGACACAATCATTGTACAATAATGAATAAGTGATACATTGATTTCCATGAACAATATACAGAGCTATTTTGAAGAATAATTTACATCTAAAACATAAGAGTAGTACTCTATATTAAGAAATTCGTCAATGGGAAACTAACTTGGGATGAATAATTAATGTCAATAGGTTTTCAATCTTCAATAGATTTAATTCTTCCAATTTTCAATAGGTTTTCAATACTCTTCAATAGCTAGTCAATAATTGAGAACGCTCATTATGACTCGAAAAGAGAGCAAAAGTCCAGCGCAATTTGAATGAGATTTAAGTCTTTCACATTCCGTATTTTTTGAATGAGAATAACTCCTATTACAGATAAAGTTCACGTATGTTAATTTCTATCATGTAACACAAGTTTGAAAATATTCTCAACCTCATATTTTTTGGTCTATAGCCTACATGTAATATAAATAGAATGCAATTTCTCAGAGATTTCTTCATTTTTTGTGTTGGATAAATACTCCTAGTTTCAGAAAACTCTTCTGAGCTCGAATAATTTCATTTTATTAAGACAATACCATATGAATAGAGAATACTTTCAAATTAAAAGCTCTCACTCCGACTTGAAATGTTGACAATAATTCTACCTCTCACAAGTTCAATTATTTTTTTCTACATTATATCAATCTTCAACGGCATTAATCAGATTTAGAATCCAAGCCAGTTTTGATAATTATAATTGATTACTGAATAATAATTACTGAGAGTTCACTTGAAATGTTAACATGGGAGAAATTTCGTCACTACAATGTATTTCAATTTCAAAACAAACTTCTCAATTTGAACATAGGCTACTAATCCAAATAGAAGGGAGATTGCATATATACTCTAGAAATGATATTTTACTATAATAGACAACTCCTGATACATCACTATTATTTTATCAAGTTCTACAATTATAATAGAGTGTGAAGTTTTCTTGATCCTCTAGAATTATTGAAGTCTCGTTTTTATTATTTTAATTATAATTGAATGTTGATCCATAATTTTACATAGTATGATCTATTGATACTGAGGATTCCTCTTTTGTCAACACTCTTCCTCATGTTTTCTCTCTAATACATAATTATCATCTATTCTAACTGAATACTCTCAGTAATACAACTTAATTATAATGGAGTGAAATATCTAAAACTGTGGAAATACCATACTCATTCCTTACAGCTTATACAACTATATTGTTTCGGTGATTCCATAATTTCAAAACTCTTTTATTGAAATGAACAGTGAACCATATCAAAATTCCCTTTGTGATTCAAAGCACATTTTAAAATAAGCCATGTTGCACCAAATTGTAGAGAGTTCTAGTTTAGTTTTGCTGTGAACATCAAGGGAGAGGTACAAGGTTTTTGAATTATTGTCAAGTTTTTGAATAATATCATGTGTTGTGGAGTGCAGAGAATCCGTATTGATCTCGCAGTGAAAGTTATCTCTGAATGTATTCATAGACTTGACTATAGACAGTGTTGCCAAGTTTCAGTGTCTTCCTTTGAAAGAAAAAACCTGTGGACTTCCAGTTTCAAAACATAATAGATGAGTATGTGATGATAAATACCAGTTATGTACCCCATTTAGTAGGATATAAACTCAAAAAGCATACACAAATCACCTCATTCCGTAGGCTACATACTCATGGAGCATACACACTTCAGAGTCCCCAGGTAGCACAGAAACGTTGAAATAACGTTAGAAACACGTAATACCTTAACGTTGAAAAGACGTTTAAATTCAACGTTGAAAACACGAGAAAATGTCCGCCGTTTCCACATTATTTTCAACGTTGAATAATAGTTGAAAAAACATTGTAACAACCATTATTTTCAACTATAAATAGATGTTGAAAGCACGTCGTGACAACCATTATTTTCAACCATAAATAGACGTTGAAAGCACGTTGTGACAACCATTATTTTCAACTATAAATAGACGTTGAATTAGCCATACTTTTGAACCGATACCTTATCAATTACATGGCAATATTTCTAAAATCATTTGAAAAGAGATGAAAATACGAAATCATATTTCCATTTATTTACATATGATTTCATGTAACAGAAATATTACCCTGCAATGCGGTACATTGGTAAGTTGACATTAAAAACACACAATAAAAACCATATTCATCTCTTTTCTGTATAGGGCTACTTTTTATAGAAATAGAAAGGAAAATAAAAATCTCAGTATCCTTTTTGAATTATTTAATCACTATTATTAATCATTATTTAAATGATTCAAAAAGGATACTGAGATTTTTATTCTTCTTTCTATTTCCATATTACTTCAATTTTGATCCACAAAAATAGTATGATGAAAGGTTGTTTAGAGAACTAAGATGGTTACAACCAAATTACCATGGTAATTTAATATACTCTGCCAAGCTCAAAAACATTTTATGTCTGTAAGAAACATAAATTAAAACCATTATTTCAAGAATTCAGCAGTTGTTTAAAAATCTTGAATTTTTAGTATGATAATTTTATCTGTGGTGAGCAAAAATAGCTCAATTCTTTCTAGCAAATAATATAGATCATCTAAATTTTTACTTGACATTTATGCCAGGTTTAAACTATGCCAATTGGCAAAACAATAATAATTGTCAATTAGTTTTTATTTAGCTATGCCTAGATGATGGTTCTAGAATTAAAAGATTCAATTGATACTTTACACCAGCTATAAATTTCAGAAGACAATATTATTGTCTTGTCAATTGGCATCGTATAAACCCGCCTACATTTTAGTTTTCAGGTATGATGATAGTTTGTGATTTATGCAATAGAGAAACAAATATTGTATTACAGTGTTTCAATAGAAAGGGACTTTCAAAATAGCTTTCCACTTTCATTTCATAATACTTTTTAATTACCGACGAAATTAGATTGTTTTTCTCTCCACTGAAAATACTCTGACTGTCGCATATTTTAGCCAATCCTTAATAGCGTCTTCAATTTGGGTCTCAATGCCCACAGTCGACCCACAAGATTTTTTGATAGAATCTGAAACATAAGGTAATATAAATTTTAATAAGAAATTCTATAATATGAAGGCAGATGAAATTTTGCCACCACATAGGAGTTATTATTTGATACAGATGTTGCATGGTTAAAAGGGAATTGCTTTTAACAACAAGTACAGAAATTTTTCTCAAGTGCACATCTAATAATGTGCGAGGTGATGACTGTTTTTTAGATAAAAATAGTCCATTACTATACAATAGTCAGATGAGAAAGTCACGCCAGCTGTTCGTTCAAACATTCAAAAGAACTAAGAATAAAGTAAGAATATTGGGTTTCCAAATTTTGTAGCATAGACAAATTTTAACTTGAAATACTCCTCTTTCATTAGGCCTATAGAAGTAAACAAATAAGGCTCTATATAAAATGTATTTTTTAGATTAATGAGTAAAATTTAATAGTTACTGTAGGTACATACTTAGTTTTATGAAAAAAACAGTTGTATCCCGATATTTCAACCATTTTTTATTGGCCTACTAAATTTTGTAAACCTAGACCAAAAGTTTAAAATCACAATGAAATTAATCAAAAATATCCTTGACATATATGGGTTGTAAACATGCATGAATTAATTGAAAATTTAATTTCAAAATGAACAAGTTTAAGCTAAATTTCGTCACCATGGAATGACAATATTTGGAAAATGTTAATATTTATGAGCTGAACTCCGGACACCCGTTTTCAATTTCTTGGATCACCGAGTTAATTACTGAACTTGTTAAAAGCAATCACTTTGATGTTAAGTGATTTATATTATATTAAGTTCAGTGTTATTATATCAAGTTCGATGGAATTTCTCAACACAAGCAGTCCTGTGACAAAAACAATACATAGATAGCATAATGAAAATATTTGTGGAGGAATCAAAGTAATAGTAATTTATTTGGAAGTTAAGTAGTAGGCTACATGTAAAATACTTAAAACCAAGCTTATTGTATTATATTAATTTTTAATAATTATATTAAATTAGAGCCCTCTAATTTAAAACATAATATAACTTACCTAACCCTAACCTCAAATGTAAACATAATTAATATGTTCAACACACAATATTTGTTTTGAAGTTTAGACAATAATTCACCAAACAATCTCATCTTTTAAATAAGAATAATAAATTAAATAAACTTACCAAGTCAAAGTGGAATAGGTAGACTCTTCTAAAAGAGTTCACAGCTTTCATCAACGTGATGAGAATTCAAACAAGAAATGGCGTTGATCAGTCGATCGTCGTTGATAGATCCGTTTTTGTGTAAGGACTACTGTAGCGCTGTGAGTGGTGGAATTGGAAGCTCGTTTTCAACATGTTTTCAACGATAGATCAACCGTTGAAAACAACGTTGCATTTAAAACGTTGAAAAATTCAACAGCTAACGGCTATTCAACCTCAACAACCAAATTTCAACGTTGGAAACACGTAGGTGTGCTACCTGGGTCCCGTTTAGTAGGTCCAAGGGAGAGTTACGAGGTTAAGAATCATTGTTATATTTTTGAATAGGGCTTGTTATTGATATCCTGTGTCTTTGTCTGTATAACACGTGGTATGGAAAGTGTGGAGAATCCATATAGATTTCGCAGTAGAAGTTATCACTGAATGTATTCATTGACTTGACTATAGACAGTGTTGCCAATTTTCAGTGACTTCCTTTGAAAGAATAAACTTGTAGACTTCCACTTTCAAAACATAATAACGAATATGTGAAGATAAATACCGGTTATGTACCCCATTTAGTAGGATATTAACTCAAAAGGCATACTCAGATCACCTCATTTCGTAGGCTACTTACTCATGGAGCATACACACTTCAGAGTCCCGTTTAATAGGTCCAACCGGAAAAAGTGTATGATGAATGTGTGTATGACAAATGTGGCACAGATCTGGTGGATTTTTCTGTAAGCGTAAGTATGTGAACTCTAGATGGGAAATGGGGTGATTTTGGAGAAAAGTGTGTAAAGTAGTGATTTGGATTCAGAACAGTCCTGGAAGTCGTTTTGAGTGGATGCACACTGAGGTACGAAACGGGCGCATCCCGTTTGGTAACCGCTCTCCATTTCGTGTTGTGCTTGAGCACAATTCACCCCGTATGACACACACACACACACACACACACACACACACACCAGTGCTTGTAAGAGTGGTCAAATGGGGAGGCAAACACTTTCTGCACTAAACGGGCTCACCATGAACCAGTGCTCCAGTCAAGCTGGAATTTTATATGTATATTCGATAATTATAAATGAATACCCCTATAACAAAAAAAAGTTAAATTTCAATTTTTTTCTCATAAATGTCAAAACGGGCTCACTCAAATTCCGGCTATATGCATTCATACACACCATGACGTAGGCCTGAGGGAAAAGGAGGCTTGACAAAATACAATAGATGAAGGTATCTGCATTGTCTTTGGATCACTCCGACGTTGCCAGTTGTTCTACTCGGTCCTTCCACTCTCTAGAAAGGCAGTTTAGGATTGAAACTGACCAAAGTGAATGTTTCTATTCACTCACAGAACTTCTCTCACATAGTTATGATCTTCAGTCTTCTGTAAGAGAAATTTATGCTTTCTAAACTAAATCTGAGTTTTACGGACTATACTCCTTTCAGCACAGTCAAATGAATGAATTTTTAATTCCACCATTTAACATTTCCGCAGGGATGGAGTTTATTGTTGGCGAGAAAGTCATATATACACTTGTTTGTATTTAAAGTGAGCGTGTGCAGATCAAGCCATGACTTAATTGCTGTGAGACTTGATTCTGTTAGAAGTTTTGTTTCTTTCCACGTAGAACCGGAAAAAACTAGAGCTGTATCATTAGCAAAAGAGATGGAATGAAAGCCATTAATATTAATTTTTAGTAAGTCATTTATGTAAATCAAAAACAATATTGGTGAGAGAACTGTGCCCTGAGGTAGGCCGAACTCAGATTTACTCTGCTTGATTTCAATATCTGGGATCTATTTTGTAGATAGCCTTCAAAAAGTTTTAAAACTGGTCCACGGAAGCCTATATTTTCCAGCTTTTTAAGTAAAGTTTGATGAGGGATGGTATCATAAGCCTTTGCCAGATCCAAGAATACAGCAAAGGTTTTTTATTCATTAAGAAGTTTTCAGACACAATCCTCACCAGTGGAGACATTGCATCCCCAGTGCACTCCCCATCTTGAAAACCGAACTGATTTTCTGCTATGAAATTAGGTTTCCTAAGATAATTGAGAATACACTTTCTATCATTTTTTTCAAATATTTTAGACAAATTACTAATTAAAGACAAATTACAAATTACTAATTGGATCGGTTGGCAGGACTGTACTGCCCGGTTTGTATTCTCTGTATTACTACTCCGTATTTATTTAGAATTTCAACTATTTAACCGAAAAATTAATGGAATTGGTAGTTTTAGACGTGAGTAATAGTTGTTAGAAGTGAGTTGAAGCAGTAAGTTACCTGGATTTCCAAGTGTTTTTATCACAGTGTGTTTCGGGAGATTTGCCTATTGCTGTACAGGTTAGTTTTGCGAGTTCACTGTATTGAGAAACTGTTAAAAACTCGCTGAGAAAATAGTGTGTACAAGCACAGTACTGTATTGAAGTTGTTATTGCCATCGTAAAGACTCAGTAAGCGACTTGTTGATTAGATAACATTGTGTTTCGGACTTTGTATTTTGCGACTCAGCGATCAGCTGCTTTTGGAACACCGGTAACTTTTGTTTACTTGCGTAACCTAGCAACGCTCTGCTTGCAGACCAATCAACGATCGAGACGGTAGGGTCTGCTGGCGGTTTTGTTTTGAATTGCTGTACTCTCCACTTGACGCTGTTTTTACGAAGGTTTCTGATAGTTTTTATTCTGCTTGTCTCACCAAATGTAATAATATGAACTCGGCAATAAAGCAATGCAAAACGTCAAAAGGTATTCCTGCTATATTATACAAAGGTATTAAATTTGGAAAGGACTCACACACTGTAAAAGGTGATATTACGTGGAAATGCTTGAAAAAGAACTGTACTTTTACGATAAAAACTAGTTCGGATACTTCTGTGATTCATAGTTTAACGGGTCAACATTCGCATGAAACAGTGTCATATACCGAAAATGATGCTGCTCCCAGCTTGGAACAGGAGAATGAACATTTAAAGGCGAGAATCAAAGTTTTGGAAGAACAATGGAATGCCGCAATTAATCGGTTTATGGATCTTGATATTCGCCTCATGGAATTATCATCTTGTGAGACGCGAATGAATGATAAAACTGAAAATGTGGATAATTTCACACACGTAAATCCACTTATAGATCGATTGAGCCAGTTTCTTAGAACGGAACTCCTTTCTGATGCGGACATTGACTGTTTTTGTAGTTATTTAATTGATTCGTTTCCAGGAAATTATGTGGTCCTACCAGCAGTAACAGCAATGATTATCAATGACGCGGAAGCTGATTTATCATTCTTAAGAAATAATGTAAAAGAAAATAATTTCACTGCTTTCGTGATAAATGACGGTCGGCAGGAAGAAGCAAATGACGGCTGGTGTGGTTCTCATTGGAGTGTTGTTGTTTATGATTCTTTACACTGTAAATTTTATATTCTGGACTCAATGAACAAATGTAATGAGAGATTTTCCATGTCTCTGATAAGAAGAGTTAGCTCAATCCTAACCTACAAGAAGATAATTACCCTTCCATGTCCTCAACAGACTAATAACTACGATTGCGGTGTTTTTGCAATGTATTTTTTGGAAGAAGTATTTAAATATAGGAAAATGTGTAGTTCAACCTGTCTCGAGGATGGTCTCTCTCTTAATACAAACTTTGATGCTACGGTATATAGGTGGAAGATTCTGTGTAAAGTTTGTAATTTTCTAAAACCCAAGTCTTGTGATTTGTTAGTCTCTAATGATTCTCCATGCAGTAAGAACATATCATATCCTAGCTCTAAACAGATAAAGATTTCCAAGACTAGTGATATTTCTCTGGGAACTAAACTTAAAAAGTCAGCTAGCATGAAACCATTAAAAAACGTAGTCAGAATCTTTGGCGACAGTCATGGTCGTGATTTAGTAGATAATTTGAATAGATCTGAACTTGAAAAGACAACTAGTGGTTTTATCATGCCAAGTGCCAAATTCAACCCCATAGTAAATAATATTAAGAGTGGTACTAGAGATCTATCCAATAATGATCATGTGGTCATTGTTGGAGGAGCGAATGATGTATACTGTAATCAAGCTGGTAGTTTTCTAAAAAGCATGCTTTCTCTACTTCAGGTGCTAAATTTTACAAATGTATTAATTTCTACAATACCAATAAGATATGATTTACCGGAGTGGTCATGTGTTAACGAAGAGATTAGAAAAACTAACAGTAGAATAAAACAGTATTGTGGAAGGATGCAAAATGTTAAGGTAATAGATCTTACTGATCTTAAAAGAGAGCATTTTACTAGGCATGGGCTACACCTGAACTGGAGAGGCAAGAAGAGGATGACTGATAAAATCAAAACAATATTGAATGAAAAGGGTAATAATACAGTTATCGAGCTTCAATATGACCTGAGTCATCGGGGAAACTAATTAGTGGTCCTGTTCATATAGGTAGAAACACAACGATCCTAGAATATACTAGAAAACAGGACCGTAGCTCTGATTTGAAGGTTTGCGCTCTAAATATTCAATCTCTGAGAAATAAGTTACTTGAACTTGAGACTATTTTGAGTCATAAAGAGTTTGATGTCATTTGCTTGAGTGAGCACTGGTTACGTGAGGAAGAGATTAATTTTTATGTCCCTCAAAACTTCAAACTAGCTGGTTTTTACTGTCGACCGACTCCATATGGTGGTTCTTTAATATTTGTGAGAGAAGGAATTGATTTTAATATGATTGACATTACCTCTTACTGTTATGAGGGTTCTTGTGAGGCAACAGCTGTTAGGATTGGTAGATTAAATACTCTAGTATTTAGTATTTACCGCACTCCTGGCTCCCGTTTCAGAGATTTTATGGTTGATTTGGAACAATTACTGGAATATGTAACAAGTAAGGTAAATGGCTTTAAATTATTGATACTAGCAGGTGATCTAAAAGTAGACATTCTTAAAAATTTTGAACCAGACACACAAGAATTTTTGAATTTATTGAGATCTTTCAACCTTTACTGTACGAATTACTCTCCAACTAGGTATGAGTCATGTCTTGATAATGTAATTACAAATATATCTGCGGATTATTTTAGAGTAACGCTTTTAGAACAAGGTTCAATATCTGACCATTCTGGTGTTTGTGTTTCGTTTGATCTAGAAAGAAAGTCATCTTCAAAAATTTCTAATGAATGTAATAAATTAAATAGAGACATGACTATAAGACTTCTTACCAAGAAAAGATTGCTACATTTGAGAAAGTCTCTTATGAATATTTGTTGGGAGAAAATTTATAAAACTGTCAATAATGTTGATATGGCAGTTAATAGTTTCTTGAATATCATAGTTCAATCCTCAAATCGCTCCTGCCCTAGAGTTTTGGTGAAAAATAAAAGTAAAAAACAATCCTCTTCAAAATGGCTCTCACCTGAACTGGAAAAATTACACATTCTATTATTGATTTCTTACAGTAGATTCAAGAATACACTTAGTGAATGTGATAAAGAAGTCTATAAAAATATAAGAAAGCACTACCGATTCAAGTTGAAACAAGCAAAAATAAAGGTAAATAGTGAATTTATTGCAAATGCTAATAATAGGTGTAAGGCTGCTTGGTCAATAGTCAAGAGAGAATCTAATCTCATGCCTGCTTGTAAAAAACCAATACCAATCTCTCCAAATGTATTGAATGAGCTCTTTGTTAATGTACCAACCAGAAGGTTGGATGATAGACAGGACCAAATTGATACGTCATTTCAAAATTTCCTGATTAATGCTCCAAAGCCATCAAACAATTTTAAACTTAAGACAATTGATAAGTTAACCGTTAAATCCATTGTTAATATAATGAGTAATTCTCGTAGTGAGGATGTGTTTGGAATGTCTAATTACTTGATCAAAGAAATAATTGACTCAACCTTGCTACCTCTAACATATATTATAAATTTTATTATTGTCATGGGCTACTTTCCGGATTGTTTGAGAGTGTCCAGTGTTACACCTGTTTTGAAAAAAGGAGATCCAAAAAATCCTGAAAATTACAGACCAATTGCTCTTGTGCCTATCATCAGTAAAATAATAGAATTTTGTCTGCTAATGCAACTCTATGAATATTTCATTTTCAATGGCTTATTATATCCCCATCAATATGGCTTTAGACCAGGTCACTCTACAATAGACGCTGTTGAGAAAATTGTAGACTTTGTACATCAATGTTTTGAAAATAAATGTGCAGTAGGGGCAACCCTATTAGACCTTAGCAGAGCATTTGAGAGAGTTTCACATGTGATTCTCTTCAAAAAACTGGAACATTATGGTATAGTAGATAGAGAGTTAAATCTATTGAAAGGTTATTTGGTTGGCAGAAAACAAATGGTAAAGTGTGCAGGTAAATGCTCTGATGTATTGAACATAAATACAGGTGTACCTCAAGGATCGGTCCTTGGGCCTTTCCTTTTTCTGGTTTTCGTAAATGATTTCAGTTTCAATATACCAGGTCTTTCTGTATTGTATGCTGATGACACCTCAATAATCCAATCAGATGCTGAAATCAAAAAACTTCAGGATAAACTTGACATTTCCTTGAATCAGGCAAAATCATGGTATTTATCTAATGACCTAGAATTAAATGAGCAGAAAACAGAGAAAATAACATTTACATTAGGACATACTCTGAACCACAATAATCTTAAGCCTGTCAAATTACTAGGTGTAATATTGGATGGTAAACTCTGTTGGGAGGAACATGTGAATAGTCTCTGTAAAAAACTTTCAAGGGTAACATACCTCCTCAAGAGATTAAATAGTTCTGTTAATCTGCAAGTATTGTTGATGACCTATCACGGACTTTTCCATTCTCATCTTAGTTATGGGATAAGAATGTGGGGCAATTGCCCAACACATAAAAAAGTTTTCATATGGCAGAAAAGGGCAGTTACAGCTATTTTGAACCTTTCCCCAAGAGAAACTTGCAAGCCTCACTTCATCAAACTGGGTATACTGACTCTGCCATCTATATATATATATATTCCAATTTGATAAGTGTAAAGAAGAATTCTAACAATTTTACAAACATAATGAATATCATGCTTACAATACTAGGAATAGGGAAAAAATTATGAAACCAAATCTCAGATTGAGTAAGAGCATGAAAAGCTACCCCTATTTACAGTTGTTATTTTACAATAAACTACCAATTGAAGTTAAGAACCTGCCTCAAGAAAAATTTAAAGTTGCCATTTCACAAATGCTAAAAGAAAAGGCTTACTACTCTACTGAAGAGTTTTCAATTGATAGCATATAACGTTTTCTACTTAGAATAAAAATGTAACTTACATTGTAAGAATAGTATTGTGATTACTATGTTATGACTTTATATAGTAGTACTAGTTGTAGTGTTAGTCTTTGTGTTTCTCTTTTAATATATTACGAATTGCTATTTATCTATATGCTGTGTAAATGTAATGTTTCGAAATATTTTGCTATACCTACTGATGTTATTGAAAATGTTCATTCAAGTTTTATTAAGAATAAGATGTTGACGAAAAATGTATTTATGCTAGTGACTTACATCATGTAATCTTGAACTTTTGACGAGGCCTGAAATGTACTGTACAAATGTATTTATTGGTCAATAAAACAAATTTATTATTATTATTATTATTATTAAAAAAAAACTGATAGGACGATAATTTTCTGGAGATTTTACATCACCTGAATTGTATAAAGGTATAATTTTGGCTACTTTAAAGTGGGATGGAAAATGACCGATCTCTAGACATTTATTGTATAATATCGATAATGGCTGTGCTATGTAATGAGCAATAATTTTCAAGCAAACATTACTAATTCCATTGACCCCGGGAGACAAATTATTTTTCGAGGTTTTGATTGAAGCAGATATTTCCTTAGAGTTTGTAGGGTACATGAAAAAAGAATGTGGAAAATTTTGTGTTTGATTAGTAGGCAACGCTTGTGTGCTATTCGAGTTAATCGTGCTTAGTTTATCTGCATACGTTCTGCCGACTTTTGAATAATAGTGATTTAGAATTTCTGGGTCAATATCTACTGGTTTATTTTTACGTCGAGTGTCTAAAATCTCCTCTATACAATCCCATGTTTTTTACTATTCCCTTTACAATTTGCCATTTTATTTTTATAATAATCGATTTTTGCTTTTCTAATCAATGAATTTAATAAATTCCTATACTTTTTATACTTGGCCTGTAGAATCGTATTGGAAGGTTGGCTATCAAGTTTCTTGTGCATTTCATCTCGTTCTCTAATAGACTTTGTCAGACCTGAGCTTATCCATTTTTTCAGGGGTTTATTCTTATTTGTTATTTTTATTTGTTCAGTAGAAATGTTTACATAATTAATCAATTTATTTCAAAAATTATCAATTTCATCCAAATTTAGAATTTCCTCAGACAAATTTGTTTCATTTCTCCAAGTTTCTTCTTTCAGATTATCAATAAGTAATGAGTAATTTATCTTTTTAGCAATATTCTCATTAAAAACTCTATTCACTAAGTTTGAGTTTCCAATATGTAGGGTAGTGCAGTAATGATCTGTAATATAGGTATTTTGTATAGAGCTTATTTATTATATTAGTTCTTAAAGATTAAATTTCTAAAAAAAATATTGTCTATACACGTTTTTGTGCTATGATTATTGTTCTTGTGGACTTACTTACCAGAGATTTCAAACCGTATGTTTGCATCAGACTTAGATATTCATTGGCTAAATAACTATTTTTTAGTATATCAATACTCATATCTCCAATTAAAATTCTCATTTTTATTGATACTACTTAGTGTAGCATCTAAATCATTCAAGAAACCTTCAATATTGGTAGAAGGTGATCTGTAGATCACAATTAATGTTATAAAATAGTTGAAAGCTTGTAATCTAATCAATATAGTATCAGCTTCAGAATTTTCAATAAGAAGATAGTCAACCTTCATGTTATCTTTAACAAAAACGCACGAACCGTTACTTTTATTAAACATACCTGGTTTATCTATAACTGTATATCCATCTACACTGCATTCAAAAAGTTTATCATCCATCATCCAAGTCTCGGTTAACACAATAACATTGTAATTGATTTTTCAGTTCTGTATAGTATGAACAAAATGATCTGAATTCTTATCAATACTGCGAATGTTCATTTGCAATACATTTAGAAAATTGATATCACCCATTTCATCTGTATAAAGCACCGGATTAAAATTAAAAATATCATCACATTCTATAGTATCGTAATACTCTAAATCTATCACCTCGTCAAAATTAAACTCATGAAGCATCAAGAGCTCAAAAAATCTTTGAATTATTCATCATAAATCAGCTGTGGAGTGGATTATGAATTTTATGCCATGACGCATGCAATGCAATATCTCAATGTAACTTGGTAATAAATCAGCAGCTGTGTAGACTATTGAAATGAACTATTGATTGCGTGCAATAACGCATGCAATTAATAACTGAAAGACAGGATTTACTCTGATGGACAGTATAAGAGGAGGCTGCGGTTTATAACTGAGCGAGGTCTACTGATCACAGAACTACTAGTAGTAGTGGAGTAAAAAGTAAAAGGTACTTGGCTAGTATAGAAAATTTCCTGACCTTGAAAATTCTGCCCCCTGGCTCTCCTGAGGCACCCCAAATTTTTGGGACACATTTAAAATTGCTTCCCACAGAAAATTTGTCAGTCTATAACCATCAATAAATCTCGACCAAATTCAACAGGGGCCCAGAAGAGGTAGTTTTTATCGAAAAATTGAAATCTCTCAAATTTGAAAAATTCACAGCCAATACTTCTCGTTTCCTGAAGAAAGTGAACACTTTATCAGTTAGAAGGCATACTTGAGGTTACAGGTTACCTTCAAACCTGAAATTTCTGCCCCACTGACACCCCTGGGCCCCCAGATCTGTTGCATACCATACTGGAGGCTAGAGGAGAACATCAAGACCTTAAAAATTCTGCCCTAGATTCTCCTGCTTAGGCCTCTCAAATTTTTGAACAAATTCAAAGCTGCTTTGCAGAAAAATTTATTGAAAGCGTTTTGGCTCAGCTCCAGGATTATCCGTGGATAAATTTCGACCAACTACAAAGAAAGTTGTAGGAGAGATCAATTAAAAGAAAATTTGACATTAAACAATTTGAAAACTTCCAAACAAAACTGAGCATCTCACAATGTTTTCAACTACAGTAGGTCATTGACAATGAGAAACAGGGAAGGGGGGCAGGGTAAATTTTTGCAATTTGATCAAATCAACCCAATTCTGAGAAAAACTCACTTTTCCTCCTTGACAACTGGCAATTGGTTGCCAGTAGCAACAGAGGTTGATTAGCAGCCTCCTTGCTTTGCTCTCCAGCTGGGAGGCTGGCTTTGCCTGCTTAAACACTTTTTATGACTGTACAGGGGAGGGTGGCAGGTAGGGTAGTACCTACTATAGAGTGAACTGGGAGGTAGGGTAGGGTTGGTATGGTTCAGTTCAACTATGGATATTATGGATATAGCCAATTGAGAAATAATAAAAATGTATCTACTCACTGATATCATGTCTTTTAGAATAGAAGAATAGTCTAATAGAATAGAATAGAATAGAATAGAATAGAATAGAAGAATAGAATAGAATAGAATAGAATAGATAGAATAGAATAGAATAGAATAGAATAGAATAGAATAGAATAGAATAGAATAGAATAGAATAAATAGATAGAATAGAATAGAATAGAATAGAATAGAAAGAATAGAATAGAATAGAATAGAATAGAATAGAATAGAAGAATAGAATAGAATAGAATAGAATAGAATAGAATAAATAGAATAGATAGAATAGAATAGAATAGAATAGAATAGAATAGAATAGAATAGAATAGAATAGAATAGAATAGAATAGAATAGAATAGAATAGAATAGAATAGAATAGAATAGAATAGAATAGAATAGATAGAATAGAATAGAATAGAATAGAATAGAATAGAATAGAATAGAATAGAATAGAATAGAATAGAATAGAATAGAATAGAATAGAATAGAATAGAATAGAATGAATAGAATAGAATAGAATAGAATAGAATAGATAGAATAGAATAGAATAGAATAGAATAGAATAGATAGAATAGAATAGAATAGAATAGAATAATAGAATAGAATAGAATAGAATAGAATAGAATAGAATAGAATAGAATAGAATAGAATAGAATAGAAAGAATAGAATAGAATAGAATAGAATAGAATAGAATAGAATAGAATATAGAATAGAATAGAATAATAGAATAGAATAGAATAGAATAGAATAGAATAGAATAGAATAGAATAGAATAGAATAGAATAGAATAGAATAGAATAGAATAGAATAGAATAGAATAGAATAGAATAGAATAGAATAGAAGAATAGAATAGAATAGAATAGAATAGAATAGAATAAATAGAATAGAATAGAATAGAATAGAATAGAATAGAATAGAATAGAATAGAATAGAATAGAATAGAATAGATAGAATAGAATAGAATAGAATAGAATAGAATAGAATAGAATAGAATAGAATAGAATAGATAGAATAGAATAGATAGAATAGAATAGAATAGAATAGAATAGAATAGAATAGAATAGAATAGAATAGAATAGAATAGAATAGAATAGAATAGAATAGATAGAATAGAATAGAATAGAATAGAATAGAATGAATAGAATAGAATAGAATAGAATAGAATAGAATGGAATAGAATAGAATAGAATAGAATAGAATAGAATACGATATATTGTTTCTCATGAACAACAGTATGGTACAATATTACAAGAAAAAACAAAACAAAGTTATCAGCCAAATTTATCTAATGGCTCAAAAATATAACAATGTAAGAATACAACAAATTTTCTTATTCAGACATCGCCATATCTATCCATAATAATATAACCAAAAGTCATTTGCCTCATTATCCTACTACTTATTCTGAAAAAATCAATATTAAAAATTAAAAACTCATATTTCTTTTAAAAAGCAAAACCATACATAACTATACATGTTACACAATTATAATATTACTACATTATTAACCTACTATACTGTATGGTACAAGAAACAATAATGTGTGGTACCCCTGTAAAGAAAATTGTGTTGTGGTTACCAAACTTGATTTTGAAAAAAATAAGAGTGAGTCAAGTCTCACTTAGATACTCACTTAATCACAGAAAAATACAATTTTTTGGAAAAAGTAACAGAAAATAAATTCTGAAGGAATAAAAAAAGTGTTATTGGCCCAATAATCTAATCCAATTTTCAATATCAACTCTGCTCATGAGAAAATGCTTTATATACCTTTCTGATAAATGTTTTGACCTCAAATTTTCCTCAGTTGGTTTAATATTTTATTCCACATTTTTGGAGCTAAGTAATCAAATGATTTTCTATATGCCTCTGTGTATGGTCCTGTTATCACAGTTGTCTGGGTATTCCGCAATTTTGAAAATATATATTAATATTACTCACTAGATTACCAATTCTCAAATAGGAAGCCCTCATAACATGAAATACATATAGATGTCTCAAAAGAAAAACCAGTAGTTGAGGAAGTCTCGATTTCCTTTAAACAGTGATTACTCTAACTAACTTTTTTGTGTAATAAACAGTGGTTTCACAGATGAATAATAAGTACCTCCCCACAATGTAACCCCATACTGCAATTTAGAGTTTACAAATGCATAGTAAATGGGTTTTAACACAGATAGTGGACACAGATAACGCAGAAAATATATTTTTTCAACCAAATGAAGAACTCCTTTCGTTACTCTATCTATGTGCATTCCCCAATTCAAATTTGCATTAATGAAAATTCCAAGATAATTGATAAAATTACTCTTCTCGATTTTAATGCATTCAAGACACACAGTACTTGAAATGTCTTTGTTCAAACAATCCACACATCTATAATATAGAGTAAATGACATTTCAACTGTCCTTCTATAACTAAATAAAAGATATCTAAGTTTTGTACATAGAGTCAAATGATTCAGATCGAACAAATATTTTAAAATAATAGAATCATTATGCTTTTTACCTTCCAAAATTTGAGGATGATCCGCAGAGTATAAGTCAATGCAGTATCATCTGCAGAAGCAGTGACACTCCCACTGAACACACCATCACAAAGATCATTGATATACACGGGACAATATAGGCCCCAATACTGATCCTTGGGGGACTCTTTATCTGATTGCTAACGAATTACTCATATTATTTGCAATATGGACACACTGCGTCATGTTAGTAAGATAACTTTTAAACCATTGAAATGGAATTCCACAAATATCAGAAACCCAAAGCTTTTTTAATAGGTTTTTATGATTGACACAATCAAAAGCTTTGGTAATATCTATAAATAAACCTGCAACATTACAATTACGATTCAATCCATTATTCAGTTGAGATATGACTGTTAACAATGCATCCTCAGTGCATTTTCCTTCTGTAAACCTAAACCGATTCTTACTAAAAAATCTGAACTTGCTGTAGTAGGAAAGACTTTCTACATTACTTTGTAGATGACCTTATAGTAATCTAAGCTTGACAACCTTTTCAATTATTTTGGACATAACTGAAAGAACTGATATGAGCCTGTAATCACCGGGAGATTTTGGATCTTCATTTTTGAAAATTGGGACAATCACTGCTCTCTTTAACTTGTCAGGAAATACTCCACTGTTCATACTTGAATGTAATTAAGAGAATCAATAATAATGTGACATATACGTTTCTATTGACCAACCATCAATACCGAGAAATTTTTTTATTTTTTAATGACGAAATTATAGAACTGATTTCATTGGTGTCAGTTGGATAGATAAACATGGACTGTAATTGGCAAGTTACTGGAATAAAGCATTGCTGATAAGTATCTGTTGTCTCGAACTATTGCCAGCTCTCAGTTTTCCAACCACATCAATATAATAGGAATTTGAAACTTCAAGACTTCAAGACTTGGGTCTGTTGTAATATTTACATGGTTGTCATCACAGTATGAGAGAATTTCAAAATTCTTATTTCCACCTACACCAGTAAGGTCATTGATTATTCTACATTGGACTGAGGAGCTGTTGTTTTTATTGATTTAAAATAAATCATTATGATAATTTTCTTTCCTTATCAATTAAATTCTTCAGCTTTCGATTTTCTTTCAGCTTCCAATTTCGAATTGAACCTATTATAACTTCTTCTAAAGTTTTCATTATTTGGATATTTCAAAGTTTTTTATACAATAGTCTTCTCTTTTCAATGCAGTACGTTTCATAAAATTCACATTCATCCATGATTTCAGTTTATTATACAGTACCTTTTTGATATCTGTTTTTCATGAGTCCATTGCATCAGAGCTACATTAATGATATCACAAAAAGTAGGCCTATCATAAGCTATGATAAAACAGAACTGAAATCACTATTCCCAAGTATTTCAAGTAATTTGAGGTAATCCATGTTCTTTATAGTTTTATCACGTGGATCTTCTCTATTGACTTCGGTTTGCTCTTTTGAACAAAAAATTTTTGAATGATCTGTAGGTAACGTGTCAACTAAGCTTTCCGACAGTAAATCTCCTTTTAAAACCTCCTTTTGAAATTTCTTGTAAATGATTGTTTGAGTGTCATGTGTGTGAATTATGAGTATAACAGCGTAAATAGTGTTAAATTGGATTAATTTGAATTGGATCTGAATTTATAAAGAATCCAGTTTGAGTTTTGTTCGAAACACAGTGTATGACCTGCAAGTTGAACACAGAATCAATGTGAAAAGGCAGCCCGGTAGCCAACCTGTCTTTTCCCAGATTTCATCCCACCCTGAATCTGACCAAAACACCTAATAAAGGCTTCGAAGGGCAAGTAGACAAGATTGGAATCAATCTGGTGAGTTTTTGCTCTTTTTTATTGTTCATTAATGCAGAGTTTAACTGTACAAATAACCTGGCTGAAATTGAAGATTAAATTTTGCCCCTTGTTTGTATTTGATTATTTGAATAGTAAATTACAGTCCTCTGGTAACTCTAGCCTGAGCTTTGTTCAGAACATTTCTTGATCCTGCCAGGCCGGAATGAATTTAAATTTGTAATTCATTGATTAATTCACACACATTGGATTTAAGCAGTTTTCATATTTGTCCAATGTTGGCATGTTGAGAATGGTCTGATCTATGCTCAACTTAAGTTTGTTGTAGCCTTGTTCTGGAGCAAGGTTTCTAGTCAATTTGTATTTGTCTGAAATTAAATTTATTTCAGTTAAAATTGTAATTTTCCTGAAACTAGGCTCATTGCGCTCTTTTTCGGGAATTTGTTTGTTTGTTGGAATTTGTATTGTCCATTTTGTTATACATGTTAGTGAAGGTTAATCACCAGCATGAATTTGTTTGTTCAATTCAACAAGTTATCGTTTGTTTGTGAGTTGTTGGAAGAACATTATCTAATCATATAGTTTTGTCTTCAGCAGTAACTTATCTTGTGAATTGATAATCAAAGTTTAACTTTGATAACTTACTAGTCGTGATTCTTCCTTTTATCTAGTTTTGAACTTATTCTTGTTTTATTGTCTGTTGTTTGTATTGTCGGGGCTGAATTGTTTTGTGTATGAGTTCAAGATGGAGGAAAAATTACAGAAACAAATCAGGGTGCATCGCGCTAAACTGGAACAATTGTATGCCAGATTGCAAAGAATTTATGAACTGTCTAAAAATGTCTCTGATCCAAAAGTTGCTGAGCATTTTTCAATCTTGTATCCTCGGGTGTCTCAGACCATTTCGGATTATGAAAAGACAGAATTAGTGGTTAATGAGTTGGAACTTGAGTTGAATAAAGATCATGTTGTAGCATTCAATGACTCACACCTAGATCTGTCTTAGTATATTGAAGTAGCAGCTAACACTCTCAAACAGAAAGAGGCGACTGATGCTATTGCTCAATCTTCGGCAGCTACAGCAGCTAGTGCACAGCCGGTCGTGTCCGAGTCGGTACTGCCTAAAATCGACCTTCCGAAATTTGATGGGAACCAGACTCTATGGTCGGTGTTTTATGAACTATTTAAGGCTTTTTTTTGAGTGGTACATGACAACAAGAGTTTGAACGATCAGCAGAAGTTCCAATATCTTGTAAGTAGACTTACTGGACAAGCAGCAAATATTTGTTGTCATTTGCCACCATTGGCTAACAATTATCAAATAATTTGGCAGGCATTATTGACCTGCTATAACGATCCACGGGCGCAAGTCGATGCCTATTTCAAACAAATTTTTGAATTTCGTCCAATAAAATCAGAATCAAAGGTAGGTTGTATTGCAATTTTGGATGGGTTTTGCAGTTAAATCAATGCAGTGAAGAGATTGCGACTCACTGATTTGTCAGACTCGATATTCCTCTATCATGGCTTGAGATTGCTGGATCCAAGTTCTCGTAGAAATTTTGAATCGGCCGTCCGTGACAAGGCTATGCCAACTTATACCGATTATGTCAAATTCATTGAAAAGCAAATTAAGACTTTTCCTTCTGATGAGAAACAGACTGAATCGTTTAATATGAGGCACAAAAAGGATAATAAATCAAAGGTGTTTGTGGTTCAATCTAATGATTCATCTGACGATGCATCTAGTAAAAATCCCAATTGTCTGAAGTGCTCAAAACTGGGTCATCGGTTAGTAGATTGTGCAAGTTTCTTGAAAATGACTCCTTGGGATCGTTATTGTTTGATTAAAGGAAAGTTTTGTTGTTTTCGTTGTCTTGATGTGGATCATTTGAGTAGAGATTGTCATAGTAAAACTCAGTGTGCTCAATGTCGAGAATCTCATCATTCTTTACTGCACTTTTCCAGATCAAGTTCCAATGAAGGTGTTGCGTCCTCATCAAACTCCAAGGCAGGTGGCACATCACCTATTAGTTGTTGTTCTACATCCAACGATGTAGAAAATTTGACCGTTGTGTTGTCAACCGTCACTGCACATGTTCGAGATTGTAATGAAATAAAATCATCGACAAGTTGCCTTCTTGTGAAATCGACAGATCCAAACTTCATCATCTTGAAAATCTCACACTGGCTGACAACAAATTCTACCTTCCTAGTAGAATAGATGGCATCATTGGTGCTGAGTTAGTTCCGCACTTGCTACATGGGAGTCCTAGTATAGGTGAATTGCACGAATTGATGACTGTTAATAGTGTCTTTGGTCACATTCTGATGGGGAGAGCGCCGATTCTCACTTCAACAAAGAATGTGTCGAATTGTTTTACAGCCATCTGTAGTCTATCGTTAGTAGTCCATCATTGGATAGTTTTGTGGAACATTTTTGGGAGTTGGAATCGTGCCCTGCACCAAGCTGTCAACTGAAACCGAAAGAGTTGGAGTGTGAGGTAAATTTTTGGAAGTCTGTACATCGTTTGAATTCTGGTCGTTTTGTTGTTGCCTTGTCATTTGCTGAGCCGCCCAGCAGCTTGGGAGATTTGTATGCTGTCGCTGAACGCAGACTGCTGACTTTGGAGAGACGACTAGAGCTTGACAGCAATACTCGTATTTCATATCATGAAATATTGATAGATTACCTTAGGGTTTTAGAACATTACCGTAGATACTGAGACCCATTTTATCAGTAATTAAATCACCTACTTGATCTTCTGTCAAATTATGCTGTTTTGCCTCAATCCAATTGATATATGAAAACTTACCTTCGCGTAGTTCCATACTATTTGGTAGGCTATTCGATGTATGAATGAAGTGAGATAATCGGTGAATGCAGCTGAACATCGTAATCTTGTCACTTCATCATTCTCAGTATTTTTAATTGAAGATGCTATTCCCTCACAAATTGATTTGACTGTAGCTTGTAATTCATCTTTCTTAATGAATGCTTGCATTTCACTACTCAGATCATTTCTCAATACATAGGTTTCACTGAACATAGTTAGCAATGTATTCAAATCGTTTTTTGAAACAAATTGTTCAATCCCCTCCATAAGATTTGTCTTTATCGTATTAGTCATTGCGGATAATCGATCTTCAAACTCTTGTTTTGTTATAACAATGTTATTCAATGCCTGCACAGTTTTATCCAAATATTCCTTATCAACCGATAATGAATGAGTTTCATTTACTCTAGTAAAAAGTTCTGTGCTAAGCTGTTTCAATCTGGTATTTAGATAATTTCTATCCAATACTTGCAAATCTTTAATCTTGTCTGAGATAACTTTCAATTTCTCATCCAAATAATTCTTGTCAACTTTATTATTGTTGATCGTATTCAAGTGCGATCTGAATATCTCTGTTGTTGATTTGATATCATGTGGAGAATTCTCCAAATTGATGGATTTCTCTTTAACTCCCCTATCGATATTGTCAGATAACTGTTGTAATGTACTAAATATATGTTCCTTTTCGATCTTGTTCAATCCAATATTCTTAACTATATTAGACAATTGTGAATCTAAATACGAATGCAGAGATTCACTAACAGCCTGTTGATTAATCACCTGTATTATTCTCTCACTGAAACTCTCAAGATCTGGTTCATTCCATAGAATCTCTTTCTTCACAGCGACTCTCTCGCTTTTACCTCCGAATCTGTGCATGCTCATTCTGCAACTAAACAATAATTTTACCTTCACGTAATTCCTCTATAATTGATGCAATCTCAACATCATGACCCGAGTGTCCAGCAAGTTTTGATGATTTTAATAAATGAAGTCTCTGAACCAATATCCTCACCCACATAGTCTCTATGTATTAATTCGAGTGATAATTGATCAATTTTGAATATAACAATCATATTTGCATTATCTCTGGTAAAATGTTTTTGTTTTGCACCATAACTTTGAATTAAATATGCTGTATCAATATTACGATGTCTACCCATAGTAAAATAATCTCTTATTTGAGGTGTGTGACTAAGTTGTAAATCGTCAAATATAACTAGAGAATATTGTGGTATATTATTTGGGTGTGGAATACTCTCGGGAATATCATTGACATGAAATTCAATACCTCTCATTTTTGAAAAGACTTTTCTCAAAAACAAGTACTTATCTTGATATTGACTTTTAGTATTTAAATAAATATGTTCAAATCTCAATCCATTTTTGGAAAAAATCAAGTTGAACAATAAATTTGTTTTACCACATGCAGATGGGCCTATGATGAGAATTCTAGCGTTATGTGGTATCAATGTACCATTCTTACACCATACAGGCTTTTCCTCTTGTGCAATTAACTTGTCGAAATTTACAATGACGAGTTTGTTCATGTTGAGAAAGTGAGGTATACAAACAGAACGAACTGTTTCATGTGACTGGTTCACTCGCTAATGAAGCGTTTCTAGGTGACACACATACATGTACTCATCCATTCACCAGCCACATGCTACTAGTACTTCACACTTCTCTATGACAAAAATGAGAAATGGAAATGCGAACATGTAATTCAAGTTGTTTTTATTTAAAAAACACACACAATGTAAGGAATATTACAATGATTATCCACAACAGATGTGGATAGATAATTATATAATGTACATTATTTACATCATATGATCTTACTCTAATTATTTACAACAAATGTGGATAGATAATTATATAATGTACATTATTTACATCATATATGATCTTACTCTAATTATTTACAACAAATGTGAATCGATAAAATTATACCATGTGATCTAACATATGATCTTACTCTAATTATTATTTACAATCTTACTCTAATAAGTTCTCTCGATTTATGAATGATGGTTGTGGAAATCCAATCCATTTCACAAGCAACTTATCCTTATCTCGTCTAAATATTTTTTCTATCAAATAAACATTTCTTTCAGATTTATTCAAATGTGTTTTTTTAATTTCTTCTTGATAAAACCTTCCCTGTATTATCTCACCACTAAGATCTTCTAATGAGTAAGTGATAGGTCTTGTGGGATGTATGCTCACAATTCGGAAATATTTGGGTGACCAATTCATTAGATATTTTTTATCAAATATCTGTTTCTTTTTAGAAATTCTCACAATATCACCTAGCACATATTTTGGTTTCAACACTTTTTATTTGAATTGTCTATTAAATACAGAGTTTAGTGATTCTAAAATGCGTTTACAATATTTTTTAATTACATCTTTAGGTCGCATTCCAATGCTACTGTGTACTGTATTGTTATAATCATCTACAATATTTTGTAAGTTATTAACCCAGTTTTTACTCCCATGTTCAGTTCATATATTTTTGATTTTATTGTACGATTAAATCTCTCAGCGATACTAGCTTTCTTATCAGTAAAAACAGAATAATGCTTGATATTATACTTATCTAACAAATCTTTCACATGCTTATTAAAATACTCCTCCCCTCCATCTGTCTGGAAAAAACGCATATGTTTATTCTTACGAATAATGGGTTCAAGTGCATTACAAACACTTTGTGCAGTCTTATTCTTTAAAGGTATACAAAAAGCATACTTAGTAAAACAATTAATAACAACTAAAATATAACGATATCCTTTATTGAATTTAGATAAGCTACCCATCTCAATCAGATCTGATTGATATAAATCATTCTCATTCTTCAACTCATATCTACGTGTGGGGTAATTTACACATGCAGCAGAGTGAAGCTCTGCTGCTAATTTGCTCTAATATTACTCATTCTTCTTCTTTGTGTGAAGACACGCTTGAAACAGAATTCAATGTGTTGGTCACTACCTTGTTACACACACACTGATCTGTGCAATCAGTTTGCTATTTTGTAGTGACCGAATGGTAATGTATCGATTCCGTTCTCTGCAATAAAGCACTTGTCATCGAACAGGCTTAAACAAACCTTTGCGCATTCAATTTGATACATGTTATGATTAAAGGATCTCAACATATTACATTTTTCTATATGTTGGCATCGTTCAATCAAACATTTCTTATACAAGTCGAAACTAAGTTTTCTATTTTTTACATGTGTCTTCACACCTTTTGCTACACACTTATTTACAGTTTCCTCCTTCTCATTATTTACAAGATATGAATACAATTTCACCCGTAATCCCAGAAAAGATTTTGAAGGAATTGAAGCTGCCTCATCCTTAAATTTCCCTACAACTTTATTCCTCTCATTGGAGAAGCATTCGTGCTCAGCTGGGTAATTTGAAGTGTCAAACAATTAGATCTTCTCTTATCAGTTGGTAGACGTCGGGTGTCTCCAATGATAAGAGGAAGCTATCTGTATCAGTCATACAAAGCTGGATGCGATGCCATGGTATGATTTTTTGCAATTTACAGTAGAAAAAATCATACATGTGTAGTTTACTCAAATCCAGGATGCAGAAACCTGAATAGATTGGCTTATTCATTTTTAGTTCCAACTTTCACGAGAAAACAGCAATCACATCCGAACTTATTATCTGACAGCATTTACATAGGGGATTTGAAATGTACTTATCTAGATGCTTGGCGTCTGTGATAATTTGAACATTACATTGATGCTGACTATTCTGTAATGACTTCCCATAAATTAAATTGCTCATTTGTTTAAAGAATGAGACTTCAAATTTATTTTTTGCAGCTTGCCTATTACAGGTATTGAACTCAATGTAGTTCTTCAACCAAGGCGATTGGGAAAATCTAATGATGCGATGTACTTTTGTTAATTGCAATCCGAGTTGAAGGTACAGTTTCAAATTCATGTAATGAACAATGTACCTCTCTCGATCAAAAAGTGTGTTCATGAGTTTTTTAGTCAGAGTTTGACCGTTCTCATTGGTTTGGTACTCGGAGAACAATTCGCTAGGAGGAATTTGATGAAGTGGAGTGAGAGGGAAATTGGCATGCATATCATGTAACTCCTGTGGGTACTTGAGATCACATCAATTACATAACCAGTTTCTGATTCACTCTCCAAATTTGTAAAGTCAAGAGCATGGATTTCTTCCTCTGAGAGGAACTTGAAATTTCCATAAGGTAAGAATTGATTCATAGAGTGGGCATACAAAGTATGTATGAATTACAATCTATATAAAGCAAATAGTTACTTGGTTTTGTGGGATTGTATGTGTCAGGGATGTGTTTGTTATTGGCTTCGCAATAATGCTTGCTAATAAACGAAACACCACCACGCATTCCTGATTCAAACATTAGATGTATATCGGGATTGCTAATCAATTGAAGTTCAACCCGGGTGAACTTTAACATACAATTCCAAGTGTAATGAGTGAGCGAAAGAAAATGAGTCACATCGAGGCCATATGACCTAAAAAGCGTTGACCTCATTCCTTCGAAAACCTCAACTAATAGCATGACGTCTAGGCACAGATAGAAATCATGATACTCGCCGAGAGATTTCAACTTGAATGTTGAGAACACTCTTTGTGCATGCTCATATTCTTTGGGGGAGAGGGGTGTATCGTTAAGATCATTAAAAAAACATTCTATCGGAGGGATAGAAGTCTCAGCGGATTTTTCAGGGCAAGATATGTATGAATAGGGATATACACCTTTTTTTAACAAGAGTTGCCTATGTTCGAGATTGGGGTCATTAAATACTGAAAACAGACGTTTGAACTTCGATTCCATATCTGTACTATCTACCAAGTTGCGCACTATTACTTCTAAAGATTCATTCATAAATTTATATGAATCTAAAAACTTAATTTTTCCCACTGTCAATGTCAAAAATCTTTCTGATGTATTGGCGATACAGGAAATTTCTTTTTTTAATTTTCCGAGAGCTTTTAGAATAAAATGACTGTCAAATCCACTAAAATTATGGAAGTAACAGCTAATCATATTGTCAGTTCGAGTATTTAAATTACACGACACATGAGCAGCACACAAAAACTTCCCATTTTCATGTGCATGATGGCGTACCTTTGTGTCTGTTTCGGTAAAAACTTCATCGCAAAGGCCACACTTATCAGCGTTTTGAAATTTGTGTTGCTGACACTCACTTAAATGCTCCATCGGAATTTTGCATTTTATATCTGCACTCAATAAATCGCCCAGTTCGATTATTTCCTTGAGAAATTTCTCCATGATCTTTCCATTGATATTACTTGATCTATAGAGTACTGGGCCATACACGATATCTCCATTTACATCAATTACAACGAAACAATACCCGCACGGAATATGACGCGCCATTTTCTTGGTGTAACTTCTGGTGATAGGTACATTCACAGATTCGTTACCATCCATATTCACAACAAATGTTTCCAAATCCGCATAGATAATATACTTTTTCTTCAAAGTCGAACCGAGTTTTTTAAATTTGATTGTCTCACCTCGTTTTGGGTACGAAGTTCTCTGAGACTGGAACTTTGAACAAAGCTCTAGATGTCTCATCAAATTTGCTTTCCCATCCCGGTTTACTGTTTTGTCTTATGTAAATCTGTGAAAACAGGAATTACAAACATCTACTTGTGCTTTAGCTTTCAAAAGGTGAGAAAGAAGACGCGACAATCTGTTTTTCCCGTTCGCGGTGTTAATTAAACAAAAATGTGTTTTTCCTGCATCACCTTTCAACATTAAAAGATTAATTTGGTATTTACACTTACGGAATATGGTTGTTCGATAGGGGAAAAACTTTTTGTTGTCATACACAATAACATGAATTGCGATGTCTGTATTAAGAATTTCAAATTTCATTAAGTCGCAATTGGTGGTTGGGAAATTAACTCCGCAAGTGTTCAGCCTGTGAGCAAATTTGTTCCAATATTTCACCGTTAAGTGTGTGTTATTTGGTTCCTGGTGAAAGTAGGCTAGAACACTCCACAGAAAACACTTTTTATCAGAAAGATTTTTGACACTGATAACACATGTCTTATTCTTGATGAACTGGGGTGTTTGAATATAACTGCTTGTGTATATTGGATTATATCTAATAACATTTACATCAAGCGAGTCAATCTTCTTCAACACCCACCCACTCCCAAATCGAACAAAGTTATCGAATGAACTTAAAATTTTCCTAACTGCCAACATAAATTGTTCATTCAATTTGTCATAACTCTCCAAGACATTCAAGCCTATGGCCGAGTAGCTATGAAGATTCACAATGGATGAAACAGCTTTGGTTTCCTCTGATTCTGAAACTACCATCTTATACAATAATACATTTAATACTAAAAACCATTTCACATTTCCTTCGAAATTCACACGAGCTTTCGAGTTTTGAAGCACATTTTCAATGTCAGGTGCAACATTCTCGAAGGGAATGCGATGGCGAATTGCTTGCGAACTCACGCCTCCAACCCTGTGTTCTCTGCTATGCTCCATCTCTGCTACAAGCGGGTTGCTGAAAACAAACAAAGAATATATTACTATGTCACAGAATTAGATATAGAAAAACAAGTAAACATTAATCTAAAAATCAGTTGTGATTTGACAAGCTGCAAGTACAGTGCAAAAAATGTTATCTCAGGATTAGATTTTCATGCACGAACGATTGAAGTTAATAACATTTGATAATCATTGGAAATTAGAATCGAGTCTGTTGTCACCTCAAAATATGGCTAAACAGGGGTTTAAATTTGTGCGAGCACCTGACGTTGTTTAATGTGTGTTTTGTTCAGTATATTTGGAAAATTGGTTGGCAACAGATGATCCTAGTAAGGAACATGAGCGATGCAGTCCAAATTGTGGATGGCACAAAGAAGATAATATTTCATGTGGAGAGGAGAATTTCGATTATAATATTCTACGACAATATGAAGAACGAGTTTTAACTTTCCATCATCCATAACCATTTAAGCTCTTGGTATTTATTAATAGAGCAGACTATTTTGCAATGAATGGATATTTTTTACATGAGAAATCATATCTGCAATGTGTATATTGCAAATATATTATTGAAAATCCTTATGAAAAAGTGATACATGTTCTGTTTTGTATATATAAAAAGATGAGCTATAATGGAAAAGAAAAGACGAATGTTGAAGAAGAAGATGCTGTTGGCAAACAAGCTGGATATTGTACAATATGCACTCTGTTGTAGAAGTAATTCCTAATCAGAATCGAGATATTAGTGATTTGTTAGGAATAAGTGCATTGTAGTAATATCAGAAAAGAAGTAAGTTCTGAAAAAATCATGATTAGAAAAATAAAGAATTGTATCATACTTACATGCAATGAATGATGTGCTGTACTGTCTCTCTCTCTCTCTGCTTACACTCCAACTCTCAGACTAGTTCCTCATACGTCTCTCCTCCTCAAAGACTGGAGTGATTATGCAGTAGTGCACACTCGAACTCTGTGAAATCAATGAACATAATGAAAATCACAATAATATTAAGAAGAAATTTAACAAGTCAACATGTGATGTTGATTATGAGAATTAATGAGGAGATTTGATATTACATCACTCTTATATTCGAAATATTGTTATTTGAGATATTATATCTGGAACTGAGAAATTTTATATTAGTGCATTGTGAGAATTTGATATTTCTTTCTCTGAATGCACCTTGCTGTACGTGTTAGAATGCATTTGTATGTCAAGGATGTGATAAGCGGGAAAATTCACTATCTCTCACTCATCCTAAAACAGAGAGAGAGAAACGAACGAGTATATAAGTAGCAGTTATTGGATTTGCCAGCTTCATTTGAGCACTAGTCACGTTTCTGTTACACATATCCTCGTCATCATGGACTCATCATCTACGCGTCAGGACTACATTCTTCCAGATACTCCTCCTCATCAACAACAAAGCACTTCCTTCCCATCTTACTGGGCAGCGCAAGCTGCACAGAAGAAGAAGCTTCCATCTGCCAATAGCAGGGCTGCTCCCGCTGCTGCTGCTGCTGCATCCGACTGCAAGGACTCACCACTGAAGAGCCATGGTGTCTTTGTGGAGAGAGGGATGAGCAGTGGAGAATTCATTGTACCGGACACACCACCATTTCATCTGGGGTGGGCACCGAGGCATGTACCACTCACAACGATTTCCAACAAGCAACAGGGGAAGAGAAAGCTGCACTTTCTGGAGGAGGATGAGGAGGAAACCAACTTTGTACCCTCAAAGGTTAGTTATTTCTAATATTATTAACATGTAATGTAAACAGATAATTTTAAATCTTCATATGTTGTCATTAATTTGTTGAAAGCTTGCTACTAAAAGCTTGCTAGTATCTGATAAATTTCTTACTTTACTGAGAAAAACTAATTTTCAATAGATCTGTTCACATTACATGTACTCACATTGTGATATTAAATGATTAGAGTTCAATTTATTGTGAGAAATTGATGAATCTGATTTGAAAGACAATTTCAATCAAGAATTATTTCTTGATAACGAATTGTAATATAGGAAATGAAACTATTCAACTTTAGAGTTCAGTTAAGATGTATATTTGAGTTCATGAATATGATGATTACATTGATATATTCATTTGAATTGAGCAACTTCTATGTTGTTTTATGAAATCAAGGAATATAATTATTTGAAGTAATTAGGTTGAATGCATGCTACTATCTAATAAATTTCTCACTTTACTGAAAAAAAAAACTAATTTCCAATAGATGTCTTTGTATTACATGCATGCACAATGTGATATTAAATGATTAGAGTTCAGTTAAGATGTGTATATTTTGAATTCATGAATATTATAATGATTACATTGATATGATCATTTGAATCGAGCAACTTCTATGTTGTTTTATGAAATCAAGAAATATAATTATTTGAAGTGATTAGGTTGAATGCATGCTACTATCTAATAAATACTTTACTGAGAAAAAAAACTAATTTCCAATAGATGTCTTTGTATTACATGCATGCACAATGTGATATTGAATGATTAGAGTTCAGTTAAGATGTGTATATTTTGAATTTATGAATATTATAATGATTACTTTTTGAAATTGAACTGATCAAGCTTACTAGTTGATTAGACTTCAGTCAAAAAATTGAATAAGATGAATATTTTGATCTCATTATTATGATGCTTACATATTATTTGTACTAATCATGCATACTATTTTTTGCTATAATAGAATATAATATTGAAATGATGTGTTAAGAAAATTACTGATTCAGTTGATAGTTATTTGTTGCAATGTACATTGAAAGAGTTTGCTTATTAATTTGATGTATGCATCACTATTGGATTCTGCAATATGAAGCAAGAAATATTATTTCAATAACTGATATTAATCACTTTGTGTAGAGAATGTCTTGTCAATCTGATGATATCAAGTTGAGATTATGACAATGATCTGTTGATCACAAGTAGTTGATAATCTGAAACAAATTATAATAAGTTACTAATCATAGATTTATTTTTATTTAACAGAAACAATGTGCATATGAAGGTGATAACTCCTCCATGGTTCCACTACTAGAGGAGGAGGCTGCTCGGGATGATGACAATCAGGATGACTTTGTTGCAATCATTAATAGACCCACATCTAAACCGTGGATGCCTCTCCGCGAGCTGGCAGAAGATGTCCCGCATAGTATCATCTCGGCTCGTGAGGAAACAAACCACCACGGTAGACGAATAATATTAAAAATAAACATTTCATCTACAAAGAAAATCTCTGAGGTATATCTACCTCAGAGATTTTCATCCATAATTTCCCCCGTAAAAGTTATTAAATTTAATGCTAATTGTAAAAATTTAGGAATAGTGGTGAAGCATGTCACCACTACATGGACTGACATTAAGATTGTTAAAATTTAACAATCTTATTGTCATACGATGTTGTGGTGAGATGCTTTACAAGTAGTAGAAGTAGTAGTAGTATATAATGTGAATATTGTAGTGATTAATAATAAATTGTAATATTGTTTTTATAAAAATTGTTTTTAATTCTCACCTGTTTGTTGTGACAAAGAAGAAGAAGACGTAGAATAGTACACTGTTCACGCAAGAATAGATCCTCTTGTAACTGAACACTCAATGAATGTAGAATAGTTCACGCAAGAATAGTAATGCTCTTGTACAGTCAATGAGTGTTCGGTCACAAGAGAAGCTATTATATAGTTGCTGCTGCGCGCGCACGCTCATGCAGCACATGTCGGTCTTGACCTTGTTGCGAGATTCTCTTCCATCTGTTAGTGCTATACACTCACTATAGATATTGCAATCTATTTTTATCAGTATGCTTACAACACTTGAAGGGAGAAGTTGTGCAATGAAGATAATCGTATGGAGATTTGTATTTGTTCTTCTCTTTATAATATATTGTGTGAATATGCTATTACTTTTCCATATTGCTTTGAAAAAATATGATTCAATGCAAAATGATAGTAAGAGAATATTGGAATCTATACAAAATGTACGAAATAAGATTAGGGATTTGGAAACACCTCAATTGATGCAGGAATCACTGCTAGTAAGAAATCATACATTATCTTATATCAAATCATGTGTCAATTCATCAGATGCTTCTCTTGATGTTAGTCTAAGACATTGGTATAGATTTATGATTGATGAACGTTCAATTCTTTGCAATTTCTACAAAACTTACAACATACTTAACAAGTGTGTTAATAAGACACATGATGATAGAAAATTGTATTCCCTACTGATTAAAACATACCAACTTTGTAGTAATATATAAAGCACATAGTGAGACAATTTCTTTGTCTCTCGATTGAGGTTGAGTGTTTGATTAATTAACCTCAGTCGATGTTCAACTATTGTGTTGAAAGGTAATGAAAAATGGTATGTAGGAGAAAGTTATCTTCTAGGAAACGAGGGAGAGGAATCTTGAGTTCAGCTAGCAAAATTGTCAAATGTATAGCAGGTACTGCTGGGGACATTACATCAACTATTATAAATAAATTGATAAATGCATCCCCCATTGAATGTTACATCCCCGGCTATCAGTGGTGTGGACCTGGCACAAAGGTTAATGAAAGGTTAAAGAGAGGTGATCAAGGTATAAATTCATTAGATAGAGCCTGTAAGGTACATGATATAGCATACACTCAAAATAGTGATAATAAGTCTCGAGCGATTGCAGACAGAGCTCTTGCAAACACAGCATGGGAAATATTCAAGAATCCAAAAACATCTCTAAGTGAAAAAGCACTTAGTTATCTTAAAACAAACATGATGAAAGCTAAAGCAGCGTTTGGCAGTGGTTTGAGAAAGAAGAAGAAGAAGAGCACAAGTGTTAGGAAAACTCATAGCAGCTTGATAAAGAAAAAAGCTATTGCTCAGTTGAAACAGCATATTGCAGGTAGAGGTTACTATTTGAAACCGTACCCTCCAATCTCAAGTGGTGGTCGTATTTTGATTGGGCCCAACCCCACATCCTCCTCACCATATGGTGTAAGTTTATTCCCAAAGAAAAAAAGTAAAAAAGGAGTTAAAAAACATAGAAAGACAAAGAAGGTGAAAAAACGAATATCGATGGTGAATTGTCTAATCACGATCTAATAGAATGGTGTAAGTTATTACAAATTCCCCTACGAGGTGTATACATGATAGATACATTACCTAATAAAATTCTAAGAAATGAAAATTGTATTGTTAATTTAGACACTCAATCTGGACATGGTACACACTAGGTTGGTTATAAGAAACGAGGATCAAATGTTTACTATTTTGATCCAATTGGTAATTTACAAGCACCTTATGAATTGAATAAATATTGGAAAAAAGAAACAGGTGTAAATATTTTTTACAATGTTAAGCACATGCAACCATTACATACAAATATATGTGGACACCTTATGCTCTTGTTTTTTGCAAACCAGTTGTAATCCAGTATTTGTACCAAAAACATATAAGATGGTTGTTATTACATTACGATCTAGATCAAGTGATCTCTATGAACATTTGCAAGAAATTCTCGATTTGGATAAAAATAAAAAATGGGAAATTGGATTGATAAATTTCTGTACTTACAATAGCATTGCAAATGTTATAAAAGGTGAAAATTCTACCTTCAAATATGGTGATAAATTAATTGATCTTGATACAGTGTGTGCCTGCACTTTTTAAAAGATAATAGATAAGATAATTTTGAATAAAATTTAGAATTTAGAAATAGGCCGACACATCTGGAAAATACCTGAGTCTATACCTAATTCATGCAGGTGAACGGGCTAGAGTCAAGAAAACTTCAATTAATCTTGCCATGCCTGATTTAATAGGTTTATACTATAGAAAAACACTACAATTTGAAATAATTGAAAAATACAAACAGTTTCAATAAACATTGGCAACTAAAATCGAACAACAGAAACAACGATTTCATGTTACTTTGTTGACATTCTTCATCTGATTCGGGGGCGCATTACTATCCCCGTTTAGATAGCAATACGTCACAAAACCAAACAATATCAGTCATCAAATAACAAATAATTAACTTCAACATAAAATTACTCTAGAAAGAAAAGCCCGTTGAACCCAAGTTTCGTCGATAGTAACCCATATAACCCATTTCATAATAATTTTGAATCCCCACTTTTGATTGACATTCTCGAATGAACCTTTGTTTCACTACACTGCACTTTCGTTGGTCTGTACGTTGCTTTATCATCGGGGTTACAGTACCTTGTTTTTGGCGGTGAGCTTTTACCGGTTGAATTTGGCTTGACGGCGACGTCCTCTTACGTCCCTAGACCTGTCGTCTGAACGGGTGTCTTGAAGCGGTGTTACATAAAGTTGCGGAACCAAAGGGGTGGTAGTACAAGAAGTTGGTTTGGGGACACACTTGAACCGCTGTAAATAAATGTATTACAGCATTAATTTCTAACTCTTCCTACAATTCATCAAAAGCTAAAACAGGAGTTATCTATTGATTACAATTAATTAAATTCTCTCATTCTTTGAATCCTCATTTTATATAGATTTTTATCTTTAAACTACTGATTCTTTTTATCAGAATTAATGGATCTTTCTTCACAAATAATTCAAATTGAAATGATGCTAACTTATATGATATTTTTCGTTTGGTTTGTGAAATCAAATATAATTTTTCATATAGTAGCTCGGCTAGTATTGTTGGAAACTTGTGCGCCAGCCAACATTTATTTTATTTATTATTTATGAACTATAGGACGCAATCCAAGTGTAAATAACGGGCATTCGCCCAAAACTGCTCAGAACCTTAATTAAAAATGAACATTCCAGAGTTTATGATTTGATTTACCTACAAATACAAGTCCAAAAACTAGTATCAACTGAAATTATGAATTTATCACCTAATAAAACAAGACACTTTATAACACAATAAAAGAAAAAAATATTGAAAATTTCAATTTAAGGAAAGATAATGTTTGCCTTATAAGATTCATCTTGTGGAATTTTTACCTTTAATTAAATAAAATTAGTAAACACATAGAAAGTAATTTAAATTGTATTAAAATTTGAACATTCATTAATATTAATTTCCTGGAAAAGAAAACCTTTCTTCTTCGTCTATTAAGATTTCTATCATAAAAAATTTACTAAATCATTCGACAGCCTTAATGACATAAGAAAACAGAGTCTGAAAAATATAAATTAAAAAATGTCATAAACTCAATATGAACATAATCTTAAAAGTTTCATTCCAATTTAAAGGCTATCTTCCTGACTTTCAGCAATACTCTACGATAATATATCTCCAGAAACAATAACTAAAATGTAACGTAACTGAAAACTTTCTATACTTCTGTAGATAAAAATTTATAATTATCTTCCATCACTAATAAAATCAAAAGGATTATTCTCAATCAATATTATTAACTTGAAAAATAACAGGCTTAATTAATTCAATACTCTTATGGAAGTTTCAATCAATTAAATTCCCTAAATTATATTTTAACCTTATTTTACGTACCTTAGCGGTTATTTGAAGAAACAATTATTCGTACATGATGAAGAAACACAATTAAACCTTTCAGGACATGGCACTACTAGTAAATTTAAACATTAATAAAAAATAAAACTAGCTCCTACATTAACTACTGAAATAAACTTATAAACCTGCCCAAAAAGGGGGAAACATAGTGACTACATCTTTACTCTCGTAGTGCTCCTAGCAAAGTGTCCTCCGGAACGTAATCTGGTCTCTCGACTGGGGAATCCCCACTACTGTATTTAGAAACAGGTCTCCTATTGGGCGAATGGAATCAATTTGACCAATCGTCGCGTGGCTTCTACAGCCTTTGGACCAAATAGTAACTACAAAATCGGTAGTTTGTTATAATTTCAATGCTTGCTGTTTTCCAACTTATCGCATTTTATGTCGCGACAAGAAGGCTAAGTTTTAGAGATAATTCCATAATCTACATTCCTCGACGACTCAGAGCCACAATTTTTAAATATCTATCATGGGAAACTCGAAGTCATGGCCGTTCATAATAGAGAGAGAGAAAATAATTTATTTCGCTAACTCACTTACAATAATGGCTCTAGTCTATTGCGTATTAAATTTACTATTATAACATGGGAAAAGGCCTGAATTAAAGAGAGTGCCCGGCACACTCCCCTTCCTTCCGGTGTGAAACACGCAAAAAGAAATCTAATCAGGATATGTTACCATAGAGGCATTCTGTATGATTTGGAGAGTCGAATTTCTGGATTGATAATAGGATCCAATTTGAAGCGGGCCCTCTTCAAAAGAAATCTCTTTAATCATTCCGAAATTCAGCAAAATGTATAACTAATTGAGATTTGTGGCAAGAGTCTTTAAAACTGTGGCAAGAGTCAGGACAAAACAATATGGACGTGTCCACCTTTTAAGTAGGTACTAAAGACGGACCGAGTATAATAATCTTGAATACTTCAATCACTTTATTGAGTCCCTGGTTATTTTCTTGGCAAACTCTAACAAGGGAAAACGTTTAAAAGACATCATAGTTTTAATTGGTTCTATGTTACTCTGCTGTTGTAAAATATGAAGTACGTTTGATAATAATAGTAAAGGATGAAACTTTTTCACTCAGCTGAATGTATTGAAATCTAACTATCATTACTATAGAGTTGAGAGTGCAATATATTTTCAACAATATAAAGCAATTCAATAGGCAATACTATTCTACATCGACTACGATTGAGAATAGTAGTCGAGAGATAATAATGGTTGAAACTGCAACGCTAGCGAGCCATCGGAGAGCAATGACACACGCTTGATGTACATTCCGTAGCTATGAAAATTTCTATCCATTATTGTATTCCAGCAGGAAATCTCCATCACTGAATTATATTAAGTGAACTAAAACGGAAGCAGTTAAACTGAATACACCTATGATAAGATTATAATTGTATTAATCATGGAAGGTAAACTAATAAAGAATAGGGATATCAACAAAATAATATGAAATATAAAGCGAATAGAATATAAAATATGAGGCCTTAGACATTATTCTTATTATTTTATGAATTGGAATATATATTATCTATATTACTAACTCCTAACTATGTGAATGTATAATTCTTAACTATGAATGGATGAGTATTAAGCTATTGAAAATGGGTATAGTATAGAATATTATGATAAATCGTCTTATGCTAAATAACTTATTATTATTATTATTATTAGAGACATCATTTACATACATAGTATTATGACTGTTGATGACTTCAAAAATTGATCATCACCCGATTTACCAAACAATCAATTATCTACTACCGTGGGAAAACTGTACAATCATTTACCACGAGTATGCAGCCGATCAATGAAATAAAATTAAACCTAATTCACCTACCTAAATATATTTAATATTACGAAGCTAATAACATAATTTAATGACTAATCTAGTTGCGCAAGTTATTTACATTCCGGAATTTCTTCTATATACTTTATATTGTCACGTAACAAAATCTTTGACTAATAAACCCTTCATGAACCCGTAATGAATCCTTCTAACAAAAACGGTAAATATCTTTATCATAACTCCTTTTCTCTTTTCTCCTTCTCATTCATTAGGAATCATCTCGTTGAGTGTATAGAGACAAGGCTATAGAGTGGCACCATACTCACAAAAACTTATCCAATTATAACTCACGACAAAAAATCTTGTCTCCAATAGACTGATCTGTTTCCTATTTTTTTTCTGATCTGTTTCGGATATTTTTCAACATGACTCAAGCGTGATTTTGCATTCTACGATCATGAGAAAAACACTTTTCATTATAATATTCCAGTAGGAAACCTTTACGACAGAACGCTAGTCAAAACAAAACTATGATCGAGTGCCAGGCTATCGACAATAATAATTCTGTATTTTGCTTCTCACTAGAGTACGTGACATTTTCTCTAAATACTGGAAGCATACTTTTCATCGCATGATTTAATAATATGAAAATTCAACTCGATCAACTAGCTTGGGACTGCTAATGCTTGACTTCTGAATATCAACATTATGAAATTTACCAATACATTAACGCATTAATAGACTACTATTACACTATTACTGATTCTCAAGTTCACTGACATTTTCAACCTTACTGGAGCCTCACATAGTTATTCCTCAACTATAAACTTCATATTCAACTAGTTTCAATTACTCTACTAGATCTTAAAATATCTCAACTTATTCACATGGAAAACTCTCTCACTCTTCCTTCTCCGTTTTCCTTTGAATTAGACCAAGACTCCTACATCAGTTCACCCGGCATTTAACTACTACTGGCCAAGATAAGATTTCTACTATACTGTTAATTACTTTAATTTAATTTTTCCCAACAAAATTATATTTCCTTGTGACACGAATTTTCCTACATATTTCTACTTTATATCCCCATTTGAATTTTTAATCAACCTTTCAACTCTCAACTACAGAATAATTTAAACTCATGCTTAACTCAAGAGATTTTCCCTTTTCATTTCAAATTCAACTAGAAGAATTTCACTGTTAATTTTGTTTTAATTTAACCCGTTCAGTACTGTTCCAATATTTATTTCTACTTTCACTGATAACCATTTTAACATTACCTAGGTACTCGAAAAAGTTTCTCTGTTATTTTATTTGTATACCTCAACTAATCACTTTAAATATTCATTGTCTAAAACCTTCAATTTTCGTTACCATGCAAAATTTCTAAGCAACTTTAAACTCAATAATACCCCTTTTTTACCAATTATTACTTGTGTTTTTGCGGCTGACTTTCCTACCAAACATTAACGAACCTTTTGACTGGGCTTCCCTAAACTGCATTACGCTGATTGTTTTCCTTACAATCACTACGAAGACTCACTAAATATTCTAGATTTCGGTTTACGTTATTCTACTGACGAGCCCCATAACTCTCGAATGAACCAGACCGTTTACTAGATACAAAAAAAAATCTTAGCTCACACCATCTTCGGTGCCTTTCGCTAAAATTATACAATTCCACCGTACAAATTTGCAAGGTTAGTCACAGCTAAATTCCTTGATTTGTTACATGGACAACTTTCGGGCAGTGCTCCGTTCTCTCTGGACACGGACCTACACTCGCGCCGACTACCTAAATTCAACAACAACACACACAGGCAGGACATCCCCTTGTCCTCAACTAAATCTTGAGTCTCAACTAAACAAAAAAATTCCCCACAGTCTACAGGACACGTCATCAACACAACGGATCTTTACACTATCACTACGCATGCCTACCGCAAAAATCACACCCTAAAAAAAAATATTTCCAATAATAAAACTGATTCACCTTTTCGAGAATAAACATTACTGATAAAGGGACTTAACAACCTCATCTGAATCAACTTATTTTCATACAAATTCCCAAGGATTTGATTATCGTTTCAACTTTAATCTACAATACCCAATTATTTAGTTTAAACATCTCAAGGCCAAAACTACTCATCAACTTTTCAAAACTACATATCAACAATAACTAATAAAACAGTTTCCTATTTATTCTCTGATTACCTTCGATTTACCTAAACTTTTCAAAAGTTTTCCCTATTTTCCCTAAACATTCTCACATAATAATTTCCAAATTTTCCTAATTTACTTGGGTTGACCTTTAAAATCTCAATATTCACTTTCACTACTACTATACTATGATGTTCAACTACCAGACGTGAGACCAGAATACGTACGTTGACATTACAATAATTTCTATCATCATTCACGGAATTACAGAATACAAAAATTTATTCAGCACTTAGGATCAGTTGTTTTTCACCTATGCTAGTTTCTTCTACCAATTTTTATTCTACCGTTAAACCTTCAATTTCTCAAAAATCAATTTCAATATTAAGTTTTAGAATACTTTCAACTTAAGCATCAATGATACCTAACTTTATCTTTAAGCACTTCAAAAGATTTTCATTTTGATGGATTTACTGAACTTAATAACTTCCCTATTTCATCTACAATTATTTAAACTTCAGAAAAATAGGAGTAGCAACTATAAATTATTCATTCAACTCCAAACCTAAAATATTGAGAGTTAACACGTTCACAGAATGAATTATTAAGTATAGACTCAGAAAAAATGATCTAGTATTATTAGAGTAAGTTATGAAAAATTTAATTTTTTTTGGAAATTTGAATTCCAGAGATTCAAATATCTCTAGGAAGCAGAGTTGCGCAGTTGTGTGCCTGCACTTTTTAAAAGATAATAGATAAGATAATTTTGAATAAAATTTAGAATTTAGAAATAGGCCGACACATCTAGAAAATACCTGAGTCTATACCTAATTCATGCAGGTGAACGGGCTAGATTCAAGAAAACTTCAATTAATCTTGCCATGCCTGATTTAATAGGTTTATACTATAGAAAAACACTACAATTTGAAATAATTGAAAAATACAAACAGTTTCAATAAACATTGGCAACTAAAATCGAACAACAGAAACAACGATTTCATGTTACTTTGTTGACATTCTTCATCTGATTCGGGGGCGCATTACTATCCCCGTTTAGATAGCAATACGTCACAAAACCAAACAATATCAGTCATCAAATAACAAATAATTAACTTCAACATAAAATTACTCTAGAAAGAAAAGCCCGTTGAACCCAAGTTTCGTCGATAGTAACCCATATAACCCATTTCATAATAATTTTGAATCCCCACTTTTGATTGACATTCTCAAATGAACCTTTGTTTCACTACACTGCACTTTCGTTGGTCTGTACGTTGCTTTATCGTCGGGGTTACAGTACCTTGTTTTTGGCGGTGAGCTTTTACCGGTTGAATTTGGCTTGACGGCTACGTCCTCTTACGTCCCTAGACCTGTCGTCTGAACGGGTGTCTTGAAGCGGTGTTACATAAAGTTGCGGAACCAAAGGGGTGGTAGTACAAGAAGTTGGTTTGGGGACACACTTGAACCGCTGTAAATAAATGTATTACAGCATTAATTTCTAACTCTTCCTACAATTCATCAAAAGCTAAAACAGGAGTTATCTATTGATTACAATTAATTAAATTCTCTCATTCTTTGAATCCTCATTTTATATAGATTTTTATCTTTAAACTACTGATTCTTTTTATCAGAATTAATGGATCTTTCTTCACAAATAATTCAAATTGAAATGATGCTAACTTATATGATATTTTTCGTTTGGTTTGCGAAATCAAATATAATTTTTCATATAGTAGCTCGGCTAGTATTGTTGGAAACTTGTGCGCCAGCCAACATTTATTTTATTTATTATTTATGAACTATAGGATGCAATCCAAGTGTAAATAACGGGCATTCGCCCAAAACTGCTCAGAACCTTAATTAAAAATGAACATTCCAGAGTTTATGATTTGATTTACCTACAAATACAAGTCCAAAAACTAGTATCAACTGAAATTATGAATTTATCACCTAATAAAACAAGACACTTTATAACACAATAAAAGAAAAAAATATTGAAAATTTCACTTTAAGGAAAGATAATGTTTGCCTTATAAGATTCATCTTGTGGAATTTTTACCTTTAATTAAATAAAATTAGTAAACACATAGAAAGTAATTTAAATTGTATTAAAATTTGAACATTCATTAATATTAATTTCCTGGAAAAGAAAACCTTTCTTCTTCGTCTATTAAGATTTCTATCATAAAAAATTTACTAAATCATTCGACAGCCTTAATGACATAAGAAAACAGAGTCTGAAAAATATTAATTAAAAAATGTCATAAACTCAATATGAACATAATCTTAAAAGTTTCATTCCAATTTAAAGGCTATCTTCCTGACTTTCAGCAATACTCTACGATAATATATCTCCAGAAACAATAACTAACATGTAACGTAACTGAAAACTTTCTATACTTCTGTAGATAAAAATTTATAATTATCTTCCATCACTAATAAAATCAAAAGGATTATTCTCAATCAATATTATTAACTTGAAAAATAACAGGCTTAATTAATTCAATACTCTTATGGAAGTTTCAATCAATTAAATTCCCTAAATTATATTTTAACCTTATTTTACGTACCTTAGCAGTTATTTGAAGAAACAATTATTCGTACATGATGAAGAAACACAATTAAACCTTTCAGGACATGGCACTACTAGTAAATTTAAACATTAATAAAAAATAAAACTAGCTCCTACATTAACTACTGAAATAAACTTATAAACCTGCCCAAAAAGGGGGAAACATAGTGACTACATCTTTACTCTCGTAGTGCTCCTAGCAAAGTGTCCTCCGGAACGTAATCTGGTCTCTCGACTGGGGAATCCCCACTACTGTATTTAGAAACAGGTCTCCTATTGGGCGAATGGAATCAATTTGACCAATCGTCGCGTGGCTTCTACAGCCTTTGGACCAAATAGTAACTGCAAAATCGGTAGTTTGTTATAATTTCAATGCTTGCTGTTTTCCAACTTATTAAATTTACTATTATAACTTGGGAAAAGGCCTGAATTAAAGAGAGTGCCCGGCACAACAGGTGCATATGAAGTTGATGACATTATATTAGCTTTAAAGACTTAATTGAATAGTGACGAAAAGAAACTTAATATACAAGCAAACACGAATACTATGAAGCTCGAAATTCGTTCTGATAAGCCTATTGACTTTACATCATCCACTTCAATAGGAAAAATGCTTGGTTTTGATAATGTTATATTACAACCAAATAAATGGTATTATTCTCAGCATTTAGTTAGCATAACAAATATTGACTCTATTGTAGTTGAGTGCAATATAGCGTGTGGTAGTTACTCTGATGGCAAACAGAAACATATTATATACGAGTTCTCACCTAGAGTACCTAGTGGGTATTTGATGAATGAAACGCCTAATCCAATAATCTATATGCCTTTAAACACACATAGAATTCAAAGCATTAATGTAAAGGTAACCGATCAAGAAGGATTGTTTATTGATTTCCGGGGAGATATAATTACAATTAGACTTCACATTTGTGAAAAACAAAGAACTTGAAATGGGATTCCTCGTTTTCAAACCTCACACTAGCATTTGCTCACAGAAGCTCATTAGAGACTTGAACGTGATAGAGTCAACACCTAAAAAGCAACGTGCTATATCACCAAAAAGCGTGAGAATATTGGAAAAGTTGGGATTTATAGTAGATTGGCGTCATGTACGGCGCAGCAATTAGTGAAATTCTTGATGTTGAATCTCAACTCGAGTTCTATAATGATATTACTAAATTTCAGTTCCATACTCATACAGTATATTTGGGTCAAGAAATTAAACCCTCAGATGAAGCTCGCATCCATGTGGCTTCTATGGATCAGTACAGTCTTCCATGCAAATCATTTATATTTTTATTGAGGGGGAGGTGAAGTGTACAAAACCAGCTGCGAAGGCTGGGGATGATCCGATAGAAGCTAAGTATATATTATCCAGTAACCTCATTGGAAATCTCTTTGATGAAATTCGATATGAATTGGCTGGACAACAAATTTCTAAATCAAGACTAATTGGATTAACATCAACAATTAAAGCTATACTAGTGAAAAATATGTTTGATAAGAACACATATCACTTGGCTGGGTTTGACAGAGCAGGATATACACTAAAAGATAATAAGTTCACATTCTGTGTACCTCTTAAATTAGTTTTAACATTTTTTGAAGACTTTCAAAGAATAATTTTAAACTTGAAACAAGAACTTGTATTATTAAGATCACCAACAGATCTCAATTGCATCGAGTCTACAGAAGCAACAAACATTAATATAAAAATAATGAAGCTTCAATGGAGAATTCCCTATATTACTTTAGAAGATCATGTGAGGTTGAAATTTTTGAGATTGCTTGATGCTGATACACCGCTGAAGCTGAGCTTTTGTCATTGGGAGATTTCAGAATTACCAAATTTACAAAATAGAACTGTTCATTCTTGGGCAGTAAAAACTGCATCCCATCTCGACACACCAAAGTATGTTGTTTTAGCATTTCAAACAGATTGTAAGAATAAAATTAATAAATCAATCTCGGAATTTGATAGTTGTAATCTTCAGAATGCGGAGGTCTACTTGAACTCTGACTATTTTCCTTATGAAAACCTCCTTGGTAAACAAGAATTGGTGTACCGTATGTTTTTGGATTTTTCGTCGGCATACTATAACCATAGTATCAATACTGAGCTTGGAACAGAGATTGATTTTGACACATTTTGTACTAAAACACCCCTGATTGTAATTGACTGTTCACATCAATCTTCTCATTTGAAATCCTCCACAGATATTAGAATAGATATGGAATTTAAGGAAGTTGTACCTCCAAATACCTCCCCTTATTGCATTTTAATCAGTGATCGTATCATGGAGTACACTCCTCTTACTTCCATGGTGAAGGAAGTTCAGTAATTTCTCGATAGAGCACAAGCTATATAAGTATTGCATTTTTCAAATTTTACTCATTTGAGGTTTTAGCTTTGATCGGTTAACATCTACAATGTCTTCTAATTCTGAGAAGAAAACACGCTCTATCAGGATACAGTGTGATCTTGATGAGGAGGAGGAAGACAGCATCTACTATGACTCAAGATGTAGTACACCTAAACCACAGGAGGAGAATGGAGGAGGAGGAGGAGAAGGAGGAGAAGGAGGACAAAGGAGGACAAAGGAGGACAAAGGAGGACAAAGGAGGAGGAGAAAACAGAGCACATCATCAAACAGAAGGAAGAAACTCTCTCCTGAAAAAAAATTGCAACAGTCGACATGCATTGGTTCAAGGGAAATTCTAATCAAATTATCGTAAAAGAATCGGAATCGTGGATCAGGTAAATAGCTTTGTTGTGTTACATTTCAAGTTGCCATTTGCAAAGTCGGAATTGAATGCTAAATTGCGTAAGCAAGCAACATGGGCAGAGAACAATTATCACAAATTACGCTGGGAAGATGGACATTTTATTTATACAGACGAATTATTGATATCTTATCTTAAAGGATATGATAAAATCTACACAAAAGGTACAGAGAAAGCTAAGTTTCTTGGAAGGTTACACAAAAACGTATGTTGTTTACTGGATGAAATTGAGAAACCAAATTCTAACTACTTTACAAGTTCTTGGTATTATAATGCCTGTGAAATTCATCATTGCAATCTGGGCGGGCGATGTGCGCTCTTCGTAGCTGTTCATTATAATTCTTTGATAATGAAAAATATGGACTCATCTCCAAATTTCATGTGCAAAAACAATAGAATGCTTAGCATGAAAAAATGTCAATTCTATTCAAATACAGAAAAGTAAAACTTTGCAAGATATGGCTTTTTCTATAATGGACAAGAAATTCAATGTGTTTATTGTATGCAAGCATTGAAATATCATACTGCTCGTGTATGTTGCATTGGAGGGAAGGGGCAGGAACCATTTAATTTGTCTATATTAGTACCGACATATGTATAGTTTCTTCATTCGCTCATCATGGACCCGTGCAAGTGGATGCAAGCTGATAGTGAATTGGAAATGAGGTTAGAACAGTGTATTGATTGGTATGATGCCTGTAAAATTGCAATTAAACATTAAACTCATGAAAATCATCATTTGGTAAAACAACCAAAAGACATTTTCTTAATCACAGTGAATTTGAACGATATAAATGATTATCTATGCTATTACAGTCCCCATAAACTGTCTGTTAGTAAACTAATAAAAATTGAAGAGGAAGTGATGAACAATTGTAGTGAATTGTGTAAATAAATTTCTAGTGTATACTCGATTGTTTTCATTTTCCATTGTACCTGCAATGTCTAGGTTTAATCGTTCAGTATCGCTTTGTTAGTTGAGCTGTAAAGATCTCACATGCGTTGAAGCTCAATTCTATTTATAGAAGTGTGTAGTATAGTGTGCAGATACAAGTTCATTCAAATAGTTTCTTATCACATTTTACCTGTACATACACTCAACTGAAAAATATGGTTGATTGTTATAGCTTTTCAAAGTTCAAGAAACTATCTCATCTCTTGATGTCAATTTCATTCAATGAATTTGATCTGATTGCGAAGAATATTAAATTTTCAACAGGTGATGAGGTGAGTGATCTTGCATTAATAAAAACAGAAAATCTCCACTTTCCAATTTTATCTGAAATTTTTGAATTACTCGATATACTAGAAACCGGACATTTCCATTATGGTTGTTCAAATAATGATGAATCATTAGCTATTGTTAATAATTCTAATGATCTCTGGAAATGCTTATATGACATTGCCAATAAAATCTACAAAAAGATTGTGGCTAAAAACATATCTATGTATTCCCATTCAACAGAGCAACAAGCCTGGACCTGAACGTACCCAAGGTTGCCGCAAAAATAACATCATTGGGCAGATCGTTCCAAAGTCTTGAGGCCGTGACCGTAAATGAGTTATTATACATAACTGTGCGGTGACGAGGTATTTGAAGGAAGTATTCATGCTGTCTCGTGTTCCTGCTGTGAATATGAGCCAGGAGTGTGAATCTTTCCTTCAAATACTGAGGACCTCTCCCCCTGACAATCAGCTGATAAACAAGACTCAACATGAAGTATTGTCTCCTCTCTTTCAACTTCATCCAATTTAACCTCCTGTAATATGGAGTGATGTGGTCATCTCTTCTCGCATCAAAAATAAACCGAATTGCGTAGTTGAGCGATCGTTGTAATCTCAAATTCAGCTCCTCAGTAATGTCGTTATAAACGATGCTGCAGTAATCAATGATGGGAATTACCAAGCTCTGTACTAGTGAAACACGAAGGTGGGTTGGAAGGAAATTTTTCAACCGTTTCAATTGATGCATAGTGGCAAACACTCACTTTGTCAGTTCACCAATCTGATTCGACCAATTCATATTTTTATCAAGCTGTATGCCCAAGACTTTCACACAACTTTCAAAGTGCAGAGCATGATTGGCCAGCATTACTCGAGGAAGTGTATTAAAATCTATTTGGTTATACAACCGACCATAATCGATAATGATGCTTTTGCATTTATTTGCATTGAGTCTCAAGCAGTGCGCATTAGCCCAAACAATCAAATTCTGAATGTTAACATTCATTGCGGCAATATAGTCAGCAGCACTGTTGGAAGGAAAGTGATTGTAACACACAAGGTCATCAGCATAAATATGGTATGATATGTCATGAAAAATTCGAGGGAGATTATTCATATAAATAGAGAAGAGGAGGGGACCAAGTATTGTTCCCTGAGGAACGCCTGCTACAACAGGTAACCACTCTGAAGTCTTGCCATCAGCTCCTCTCACACGTTGATACCTATTGCTTAGGTAGGATTCAAACCAGCAGAGACATGAACAAGAAAAATTACATTGATTTGCAAGTTTATGTAGCAGAATTGAATGGCAAACGTTATCAAAAGCTTTAGTGAAATCAAATGTGACAAGGAGAGAGAACTTACGGTTGTCCATGGCATTACGAATGTCATCTGTTATTTTCAAAAGAGCTGTAGATGTACTATGCGATGGGCGATAGCCAGACTGATTTTGATCAAAGAAATTGAATGAATTCAGGTATGATGTCGTCTGCTCATGTACCACCCTCTCAAGCGCCTTAGAAATAGTGCAAACTATGCTGATAGGACGGAAGTTTTCAGGGGAGCAAGGACTACTTACTTTAGGGACGGGACATATTAAAGAATGCTTCCAAAGTGAAGGAAAAACTCCCATTTGTAGGGAAAAGTTGAAAATGTGTGTAATTGCCGGAAGGATAATGGGTAATATGATTTTATAGAACGTTATTGGAATGCCATCAACACCTTTATTATTTTTCCTAATTGAAAGGATAATTGAGGAGATTTTCTCAGGAAGGATGTAAGCAAAGAAGAATTTTTCACATGGAAGTGTGTGATTGGTTTGATTTATCATGGCATAGTTCAATAAATGGTGAGAAAATGAAGAGGGTGGCGACGGAGTGGAGAAGAACCTATTTAGTTGGTCCAAGGACACATTTACAGCTGCAGTTCTTGACTTGGGAGGGACAATCTCAACCTTCCGAATGTTCTTCCAGAGATCTGAAGTAGATTGCTTACCATCAAATAGCCGATTATAATATTGGATTTTAGCTCTCCTACAAACTGACCTCAACTGGTTTCTCAAAGTCTTATACCTTACAAAGTCTACACTGCAGCCGGTCCTCGAATGGTCGCGCCTAGCTTTGTCTCTCTCACGCCTCAGTAGAGATATCTCCCTATTAAACCAAGGGCATGGTCTACGCTGGACCTTGAAGTCACGTTCCGGTGCATGTTGATCGAAAATTGACAAAACCATGGAGTTGAAAGCATTCACCTTATCATCGATATCATCCAAATGCACAATATCGTGCCAAGGCTTTTCCACAGCATCAGCAAAGCAACGGTCCAGATCAATATCCCTCAGATTCCTGCCTTTACTATTTGAAGTATATCTGATGTTATGTTCAAGACTATAGATGATATAGATCAAATCATGAGCTGACATACTGAATGACATTTGACCATTCGATAGGACAAAATCTGGATCACTGACTATCGCAAGATCAAGCAACGTGTGGCAAGTCTCAGTATGGAAAGTGGGTGAACTATCGAGAATTGTCATATTCATCGACTCGAATAGGGACCTCACCTGCCTACTTTCAAATGTATCCTTCATCTGGTCTGCATTGAAATCCCCCAGAGTGATTACATGCTGATACCTATGCATAACATTAACCAGGTCGCTTTCAAGGATGAACAATCTACCTGCTTTGGGAGGTCGATATACAACCACAACCAACAAGTTCTCTGAGCCAACCGTCACTTCAACCATCAGAAATTCAGGTGAACATGAGTATAATTGGGGTGACGATGCAACTACTTTGGCCGGAAACTGCGATCGAATGTACACAGCAACACCTCCGCCACCCTTACCGGTTCGGTCGTTCCTGAATAGGGTATACCCAGGGACCTCAAAATAGCTAGACAGAAGACTTGGCTTCAAAAACGTTTCACTTATGGCAATAACATCAATATTAACACGTGAGAGCATCAATTTGAACTCATCAAAGTGCGCCGGTAGAGATTGGGCGTTGATATGACACATCTTTAGTGCGTTTGAATGATCACAAAAAACTGACTTCAGCTCGTTTATGAAATCAGACATATTAATAATTAAGAAATGAGAAAATTTATATATCAGTACAAAAAACCGTATGCAATGACACTATGAATAGTTTTCCAATTGAGCAATTTGAGAAAATAATAGTTTATTTGATAATTGAGTTATTTTAGAGATATAGATGTTACGTGACTATGAAGAGTCACTGATAATTGATTAAAGTATTTTAAATGAAAAAATTAATAAAATAAAATAAAAATGAAATTAAGACAAGAAAGTTTATATTTATATGTATGTAATCTACTACATATTCAGACTTGAACAAAGTGGAGCTCCCACTAAATATCTAATTGTACAAAGATATACAATCTGAGCTATTTCCGCAAATAAATCTGTGAGAAGCAAAATGCATTAGTTTTATGAGTACTAGACATTACTGTTGTTGTGATAATATGATAAAAAAAAGGTATGACAATTCTCAACGTTGAAAAAAAAAATTAAAGATTTGAAAAATAAAAATACACACATGTGAGATCACTTCTTGAAACCTTCAAGCACTCTTCATTCTCTTGAATCGTTGTAATACATCATGCATTCGAGATTCATATTAAACGAAATCAACGTTGAAGAGATAAGAAAAATTAAATAACGTAAAGAAAAATGGAATAAACAAATATGAACATGTTGGAACACTTCTTGAAACTTTCAAGCATCCTTAAGTCATTCAAATTATGCTAGTAAGGAATGGATTCAAGATTCATATCTAAGATATCAGTATAATAATTGAATTAAAAATAAAAATACATTGCACATGCGAAATTCCTTCTTGAAACCTTCAAGCACTCTTCATTCTCTCAAATCGTTATAATACATAATGAATTCGAGATTCATATCAACGTTGAAGAGAGAAGAAAAATTAAGTAACGTAGGAAAAATGGAATAAACAAATATGAACATGTTGGAATACTTCTTGAAACTTTCAAGCACCCTTAATTCATTCAAATTATGTTAGTAAAGAATTGATTCAAGATTCATATCTTCAAGATATCAGTATGATAATTAAACAGGAAGAATCTCCGATTGATCACATATTGAAATAAGGATTCTGGCCATATAAATCATGATCGAAAATGAAATTATAGCAGATTGAGGTATAGTAATTGAAATTCCCCCCTCCAGGAAACCGCAATAGAAAGTAAAGCATGTTTTCTTTGAGAAAAAAGATAAAATATTATTGGACTGATATACGCTGTTAAAGTATTCATAATTTAATGAGAAGGATTCAAAAAAGGTATTCATGCAATTCTGCATTAATAAAAAAATTAAATAAAAACTTATAATAAAATTCAAGGGAATACATATTATCACTTGATGAAGAGAATTTAAGAAAACAGTTGCAACTCACCAAATTTCCTATTCAGTTTCTCACTTCCTCAGTTTCTATGAGTTTTCTAGTTGTATTCTATCATTTGGGTCATTGAAAGTGTGTGTAAAAATTTTACCATTTTCTCTCCAAATCACTTTGCCATCACGGGACCACACGTTCTTGTAGCCGACTTTGTCAGCCACTCGCCTTAAGAAGATGTGTCTTGGCTTGGTAAGGTCCTCGTGGATTGAAATTCCGGTGCTCTTGAGCTTGTGCCTGGATGAAATTACACTGCTGCGGCGCTGATAGCTGATGAATTTAATGAGCACCTGCCGAGGTCGGGGTGGTGCACCAGACTGCTCGTTCGCCCTTGCTTTGCGCCCGACGCGGTGGCACCGGTCGATGTCATCCGGCCTTATCGCCAACCCCAGCTTGGAGTTGAGGAGGTCCGCCATGGCCACCACACTCGTCGATACTTCGTCGTTCTCGGTCTCCGGCACGCCAGACACTCTCACGTTATTTCGCCGCTGATACTGAGCGAGACCATCCAAACGGCTGTCACTGGCTATTTGTAGCTGCTCCACATTTTTTCTTAGAGCTTCATTCTCCTTGGAGAGTATGTCAATCCTCTCAACAGCAGCCTGAAGCTTGCCCTCCAATGCAGCGGTGACGGTCGCGCATAGGCTGTCACGCAGACGGTCTTCTATTCTCGCCGCAAACCGATCGCAGAAGTCATCGCAGAGCAGCAGCGCTTCCAATGCCTCGGTGATTTGACTCTGGGTCGTCATGGCAACGGGGACGCCGTCTGCAGCCGACGAGCAAGACGAAGAGGAGTGAGGCCGGCTAGTATCCCCTCTCTGTTGTTGTTTGTTCTGTTGCGCACGCTGCTGCTGCTTTTGGGCAGGTGACGATGTAGCCTTATCACCAACAACGGCCTTGGATCCGAAACGAGTGTTCGGTTTAGACATTAATGTAAAACTTTAAAAATGGATTATACACGCTTCTAAAAGAGATTTCCACTATCAAATCACACGATCGGCTGTAATACTATTCAAAGCACACCTTGTCAAGATTTGAAGAAAAACTTTTTGCGGGTCTGAAAACCGCGACTGGGACGATCTCCAGTCTGGAACTGAGATCCTGATTTGAATAGGGTTTTCCCAAGCTTTTCACTGGTCTGAGAACCGCGACTAGGACGATCTCTGGTCTGGAACTGAGATCCTGATTTAAATAGGGTTTTCCTAAACTTTTGGCTAATCTTACAACCACGACTGAGACGATCTCTAGTCTGCAACTGAGGTCCTAACTTAAACAGGGTTTTCCTAAGCTTTTTGCTGGTCTGAGAACCGTGACTGGGTTGATCTATAGTCTGCAACTGAGATCCTAATTTGAATAGGGAAAATTGGTAGAGAGTAGGAGTAGGTTTGTTGCAGTATGATGACTTTGACCGGGAAGCTCTCAAGCTGTACCTGAGAGCCTGGACGATTTTAAAATAGGGGAAGTTAAGAGAAAGTATGTCACAATCTGTTAACTTCTTTAGGTACAAACTCAAGCTGCACCTGAGTTCTCTAGGAGAAGGATTGGGATTTTCCTACTAGGAGCTATAGCCAGTCTGAAACTGCTAAGCAGAGATAAATACAGGGACCACTCTACAATATGGAAACTGAGCAAGAGAAATTTATTCTCCAAATTTAAGGCCACCTTACTACAGAGAAGGAAACACATATAAGCAATCAGTCCTAACATACAGTTACCTGAATTGCCACAGATCCAAATACAGAGAATTACAAGCCGATTCTCCATTCCAGTATTATACTCAAAACTGTCGTGAAGCAACAGATTAGAGACTTATAAATTAAGAACTCTGAAAGAACCCACTACAATCCATGAATGATGTGGAACCTACCATTAACTAACCGAATAGAGCCTAGTTGAATTTCCCACTTAACTATTTGTAGCACAATCTTAAAATCCCTCCAGGCTTCTAAACCAAGGATAACTCGTTCACCCCCAGTGATTGAGTTGGGAGAAATAACTATCAAGAAAGAAAATCCCCAAGGAAGATCTAACTTTGAGTTGTCCGGAACTCGCCCTACAATATTCTATTCTAACACAAAAAATAGAATAATTCCCTAGTAATAAACTAGTACCGGGAATGCCATAAGGAGAGGAGATAGTGACCTGTTCACACACCCGACTACCAAACAACTGACTCTATCCTGGGTCTCCTCGAAGCAGTACAGATCACTCCAATGATATGGCTGCTGCTGCTGCTGTAATGTTAGATAACAGAGTGCTCAAACTAGTAAACAAGATCTGGAAATTTCTGGTTCAGATGAATCTGCTGCTGATAATTTACAGGGGTTGTCGACGATGATGATGATGTACACACTCGACTCCAAGTTCAACAAAATAAATCCAACTGTCGACCCCATTCCTTCATCAAAATAAAGAAAATTCACTAAATTATATGCTGAATGACAATTCTCCATTCATCACAAAATTTAATTTGTGACACCCCACTCATACTATATAGTGGGGGGGGGGGTTTGGTGTTGAATGTACAAGGCGACGACAGAATTACCAGCTAGGAGAATGACTCATCACATCTGAGAGAAGGAAAAGTCAGGGAATAGAGAGTCGGCGTAAACGGTATCGTACTCTGAAGAAATGAGAATGAGGTTGAAGATTACAGTGAGAATAGTGTTATAAGACTAAAATTCCAATGTATCCGGAAGCAGCAGCTGTAGTAAAGAAAACTGCATTGTCCTCCGGGTCAGCTAGCAGCTCATCCTTGTTCTTAGTTGGGACCGGGGATACTGCTTCTGGATATGGGAATGCCAGGGACGAATTTGATGAGCCACCAGGTGGAAATATGTTTACCATGGAACAGAAAGAAGAAAATCTGGAAATATCTAATTCCGGGATACTCTGACCAATCTCTGACACCACCTTGAGCAACGGTGTTGATAGTGCATATGGTAAGTAGCACAAATGTATATTCAAGTGAAAAATAACATACAAAAGAGCATCGGATCAAGAGAGTGGAGTATGCTGAAATGGATGGAATTGAAAATGAAACGCTGGAGCTGGAACCAAATTTTTCAACATAGTGTGATCATGTATGAGCCACACTATACAAGCCCTAAGTGCCGCATCAGCCAGCCGACAAGGGTCAAAGAGTAACATGGACGAGTCGGACCGGTTTACAAGGGCAACTACCACCACACCCATAATTTCTATGGAAATCGCCCACTGCACTTCAGCATATATATGGCAGAAAGTGCTGCGCTGCTCCTTTTCCAACATGTTCCAATGTCGCACCTTCAAACCACGGAACGACACACCTGGGGAGGAGGCTCCCTACTCTTCACGTTATGGGAATGAACTCCAGAGATGGATAAAAACTGATCAAGTGGACTGAGATGAGGCACCATGCTGCTGCGAGAATTAAAGCACTACTGAAGTAATAGAAAGACATCTAGATTGATTTTCACAAAAACATTCAAGAAACAACAGTGTAGAAAGGGGTCGATGTCAACCGACGGTAGAGACATGCGACATTTGAGGCCAGCTATGGTAGAGGACTCCTGAAACAGAGGCCTCAAATGTAGCCTGCGTTAGGCGACAGTTGAGGCCTCTCTATTTTTTGTACAGCCCCAACAGTCTAGACCTGCAACCGTAGAGGACTCCTGAAAAAGAGGCCTCCACTGTCGCCTGCGCTAGGCTCTCCAGAATGCCAGACAGCACCAAAAAAAATTATCATTAAATTAGTATGGATTTACCAGCAATTGAATAATATATTATATCCCATTATTCCTTCCATCTTATGAATAAGTATTGCAACTTTACAACTGTAAATATACCTTAGTTGCTTCTTTATAAAAAACGAAATTTTCAAACTTGTAAATACCTTTTTGATACTTGGATGTCAGATTCTCAGTACATTATAGATGTAGGATATCATTCTACAAATCAATATCCTGTTACTAATCAATAATTTTTATTAATTTCACACATTCACATTTTACATTTTCTTGATCTATACATTTAGATTTTCTCGTGAAAACTAAATTGTTTATTTATTTCATTAACGATGTTGCTTATGAAATTAATCATATGATTACTTTCATATGATGATAGCATCATACGGAATTAACAACATGATTACTTTCATATGATGATAACATCATACGTCAAAATAGAATTAACATCGCTACAATCTCATAATTATCCTAGACTCGGCCATTCTGACAAATTGGCTTGCCCTCAAGCCATAAAATAAATGAATATGAAAAGGATTACAAACATAAACAAGACATGGAAGATAAAACAAACATAAACAAAGCACACAAAATGAAACGAACATGAACAAAACAACACTGCATTACACACAACACTGTTTGATAAGACTGACTTTCTTTGGCTGTTGCGGTACTTTGAATTGCTATTTCATTGATTTTCTTCTCCTTGTTAAGTATGCAACAAGGACATACATACATATTCTTCATTCTATAATCATTCTCATCAATTTCATTTTTTCCAATACTAGCCAATATTTCTTTTTCATTTCTTTCTAAATTCATACCTCGACTTTCTTCCATTTCCACATCTTTCTCATCTCTTCTCATTTTTTGTACATTCTCATTCCGTTTTCCAAGTTTTTCCTTAATTTCACAATTTGATTCAATTCCATTTCCCTCTCCACTATTCCATCTAAGTTCCCTTCCCCCCTCATTATCACCCTCTTCCTCCCTCTTTTCACCATTTCCAATGTGCAGATGATTGTGGGCTACAGATTTCAAACTGAGTTAACCATTAATACTTTCGAGTTTTTTATCATAAATTTTCAATAATTCTCCACTGCAAGGATTTGACAAGTTATCATAACAAGTGATCAGATGAAATGCTTGTGAATTTTTAGATTGATTTCGGTATTCAAATCTAGGTTTTGAAAAATGTTCCAACTTACCATGGTTAGAAATCAACTCCGCATCAAGACTAACTTCTTGATTGTGATTATAGTTACCACAAACTCTGTTTCGAATTCTATGATACTAAAAGAGATCCTATGAAAAATTCTACGAATTCTATGAAGATGAAGATGATGCATGATAAACAATCAACAATGAAGATGATGCATGATAATGACTATAAGAGTTAAGTGTATGGATTTAATGAAGCGAAATAGGTTGGAAGTATTGATAGTATTTTTGGATAGATTAAACTGCACTTAACCAGTAAAACACATCTCAGTTCTTCCCAGTTCTTTGGGTCTATAATTATTAGATTGATGTTGTCAGTTAGCAGAATAAATTCAATTGTATTGGTATTGTGCAGTCTTCAAGTTCACCATGTCTGCTCATATTTCGAGAAGAGAAACTAGTACAATCAATATAGACATAGAAAAGGGGGTGTGCTTGCAATTTATATTGTAGTAATGATTTTTCAATATATTATTTGGGTACATAAGAGAAGTCCAGAACCAATTTTTTCATGCAAAATTTCCTTGTGCTAGATACAGGGTGGCCCAAAAACCTCGTATTTTCGGCTCATTTTCCAGTTTTCAGCTATTTCTGTCAAATCTCCTTATCGGACAGAAAAATTTTCTCTTGCCTTTTTTTAAGATTATAAAATTCTGAATAAAATGGATTTGAATCATTTGGAACTCTCTATCTCCAATGAGTACTGAGTTATGATTTTTCAAAAATGAGTGAAATTTGAAGGAAAAATTAATTTTGATGAATTTTAGTTTTTGATCAACAATATCTTCCGATTGTTACCATTTGGATGTATAATTCAAAATCCCTCTGGGCGTTTTTCGTGCTCTACAATCTTAGATCAGGTAGAGCACTCCATCTCATATAGATCTCCAGGTACACCTGACAACAATACTCCTTGTATTGTGAAAAACACTCAATTTTCAGCTTCAACCATCATTACCAACTACATAGTCTTCACATTGATAATTCGCACAATGACATGAGATCATGAGATTATGTTCTATGAGAATCACCCATTAGATGCACTTCATTTCCGTATTTCCTAGAGGAGAGGCTCGCTTAAGGACACCTCAAGGATCAAACTCTACTGTATCTGGATCATGAATTTCAATTTCAATAGTCTTAAAGCGTTTAACCATCATTGCGATTATAGGGAATGTGAAATCTGCTTTTTAGAATGGGTTTGTAATTGCTCTTATCAATTCAGATGAGAATTCATATCCATCAATGATAAATTCATCATTGTTTGAAATTGAAATTCATGATTCAGATAGAGTAGACATGTATTATTGTACTGTTCATCAACTCAGACATTGGAAATGTATCTAACTAACCTGGGGAATTCCCGAGACATCTAACAATAAACGAGATGTGTAGGAGCAGTAAAGCTAGACAATAGAAGAGTTTTGATGACACTTGTCCAGGTAGAAATAGCAAGTCAGGAACAATGCTATTCTGTACCATCAGTTTACAATGACCCAGAAAAAGAAAGGAATTTCTTGGAAAATAATATTCTCATTTTTTTTAATTTGTCATGTGGTGTAACTGTAAATAACTTCCATGATCCCCCAAGAATATAAGTGGAAGATCCAAATTGACAGGTTTTTAGAGTCTAAGAAGGATATGCAAAAATTAAATAAACAGAGGCAGATTTACTAATCAGAGCAGGGCTACAGAATCATTGAAGTTGATGTTTTCCCAGAAGAACCCAGAATTGGAACTTGGTTGTTAGAAAGACGAATCGCTCAGAGTGTGAGGATGAAGAGTATTGGAGGCGAAAGCGGAGTATTGGAGACCAACGTAAATAATAATAATAATAATAATAATAATAATAATAATCACCTGCCTGAATGTCTGCTACAAGATCCTTACAAGGATCATAAGTGATCGAATATTGCAGCACATTCAGGCAGTATGGCAGCAGTGTTTTGAGCAGCGGGGCAGTAAAAGGAACATGGCGGGCTGCAAAGAAAATTTGATTACTGATAGATGCATCATGCAAGATTCAGTTCAATATAAACGTAACCTGTCCATGGCCTGGATTGATTACAGGAAGGCATTTGATACCACATCACAACAGCTAATATTGCACTTATTACATGCCTTTCTGTGCCTCCAAGCATAGTGAGATGCCTGGAAGATCTGTTTGCCCTGTGGAAAACCCATTTTGAGGTCAGATCACAGCAGAGAATGGTGTCAACTGGAGTGGTAACTTATAGGAGAGGTGTCTTCCAAGGAGATTCATTGAGCCCTCTCCTATTCTGCATTTCACTGCTGCCATTGTCTGCCGCCCTGAAGAAAACAAAGGGCTATTGCTGTGGCACACCAGGAAACAGGATCCATAGAGTGAGTCACCTTTTCTATATGGATGACTTGAAGATTTATGCAGCTAGCAAATCTGACCTCAAGTTGGCTGTAGGTGTGGTGCAGCGATATTCAAATGATATTGGCATGTCTTTCGGGTTGGACAAGTGTGCAGTAACTCATCTCCTGAAAGGAAGGTTACAGGGCCTGGTGCAGGAAATGGAGCTTATTGATGGAAGCATAATAAGAGCCCTGAGAGCTGGAGAGTCATACCAGTATCTGGGATTTGATCAGAATCAAGCCCAGGATACTGTAAAAATAAAGATGGCTCTCTGCAGTGAGTATAAGAGGAAACTCAGGAGGCTCTGGTCATCTGAGTTATCTGGTAAGAATAAAGTTGAAGCCACCAACATGCTCGCTGTGCCAGTTCTCACCTACTCTTTTGGAGTGGTTAAGTGGAATCGAAATGAGCTCCAGGACCTGGATAGGGAAACCCGAAAAAGGATGCACATGGAGAGAAGTTTACATTGTGCTCTTCTGTTGCCCAAATACACCTGCCAAGGCATGAAGGGGGCAGAGGTCTACTTGGTTTGGAGAATCTGCACAACAGGGTGGCCTTACAGTTTGCCTGCAGCATACAAAGATGCTCTGATCCCCTTATGCAGCTGGTCCATGACCATGAAGTTGCAGGGGTTGGGGCCTTCCTATATAAGGCAGCACAGCATGTGGCAGATACCCTTGGTCTCGATTTTCGCACCGATCGGGAGGAAGAGCATGAGCCTAATCAGCTCAAGGCTAGAATAAAGACTGCTGAGTCCAGACTCCTGTTGCAGCAACATGAGGACAAGTCCTTGCATGGTGTTTTCTACAGGCATGTTGAGGAGCAAGGCTTGTCCAAGCCACTGACTTTTGCTTTTCTGAAGTCAGCAGCCCTGAAATCTGAGACTGAGAGTTTCATACTGGCATGTCAAGATGGTGTCATCAACACATTGTCATACCGCAGCAGAGTAATGCACATGGATGTTCCTGATATCAGCTACAGGGTGTGTCATAGAGCACCAGAGACGATCATGCACACCCTGTCTTCTTGTTCTGTGCATGCAACTGCAGGCTACATCCATCGACATAATGCTGCTCTGCGAGTGCTCTATTACCATCTTAGACACTCATATGGTATCGACAAAACACCAGTGCTGCCTTATGCCCCAGAAGAGATTGAATCTGTTGTGGGGAATGAGAGGTGCCGAATTTATTAGAATTACTCCAATTGTCCTCCAGTTGTCCTCCTTGACATCACTTCGAAGACAATGTATGTCATTGAGTTTTCAGCACCAGCTGAGGGTAACATTGTCACCAAAGAGGAGGAAAAACAGACGAAATATCATGACTTACTAATGGAGCTGCGCAGGCTAAACCCAGGCTACTCTGTGAGAATGGTGATGTTGATTGTAGGTGTACTGGGAGGCATGAGACCTTCATTTTTGGCCAACCTTAGAACGATTCCAGCCTGTGAGAGACCTGCTGCTGTGCTTGCAGGTCAGATGCAGAAGGCTGTCATTCTTGGTTCATTACGTCTACTCAGAGCAAACGATTCAATGGTAATGGACCCAGTATGATTGTTTACCACATGGACATGTGGAGCAGTCACTCTGGAAAAATCGCTTGTCACTCTTCCTTGGGGGTCGGAGCCCAGGGAAAGGGTGGTCAAGCAAAACCTCAAACAGGGATAATAATAATAATAATAATAATAATAATAATGATAGCGTTTATGATAATGGTTAATGGTGAATTAATGTGGTCCTTAGATGGCCTATACAAAATAAATGAATGAATTGTGTTGTACATTTCTTTCTTTCTCATAGTTAATCTAGAGTTTAGGGTTGCAGCTGTCGCATAATCACTTTTGTAGCATCATGATCGTTGGTTCATAATTATTCATAATATCAACGATACAGCTAACTTCAATTAATTCTTTGCATTACAATTTGAAAAATGAATTTATTGTTGAGTGTTCTTAAACCCATATACCAATACACAAAAAATTGCCAATGCAATATTTGCAGAGAGATTTGGCAGAAATAGCTGAAGACTGGACAATGAGCCGAAAATACGAGGTTTTTGGGCAACTCTGTATCTAGCACAAGGAAATTTTGCAGGAAATTTTGCAAGAAATTGGTTCTGGACTCCTCTTATGTACTCAAATAATATATTAAAAAATCAGAACTACAATATAAATTGCATGCACCAATGTATATAGTGACTGGACTAGTATTGAATTATAATTATGTGTCTTATGAAAAAATATCACCGACATGATCAAATTTATAGAGTAGAGAATTGTTCCAGAAATGCTTAACAAGCTTGAAAATACTGGAATATAATTAAGTTGACAAAAATATAAATGATTGTCTAAAAACATCAAAACCCAATCTGTGTCTAGGAAAGATTCTTGTATCTGAAAAGATTTTGATTGATTACTGAATGTTCAGAAGAGAAATTATAAATGTTTGTTAGTTTTTAGCTAAAGCATCCATTATTTCATTTCATCGATAGTGTAGTGAGATTTTCTTGGAAAAAATTGTAGGTAATTTCACGATCTACAGCTCAAAAACTTGCGCGCCAATAGATCGATTCAAATTTCCCACTTTGACTAGCACTCCTGGTTCTCTTCGCAATTGGCCAAACTTTTGCGCCAAGGCACATGATTCGTCGACCGTGAAGGCAAGTCGGCGTGCTTTTATATTATATTCTTATTTACTCAATTAATTACTGAATAAGACATATTGATTATCAATTTAATTTTTCTTATTGCTAGTGCATTTGGAAGATGACAAATTGAGAGTGTTTATCTGAACTTATTATGTTGTATCCTATTACATAATCTTCACAATTTTTGTTCAGAGAAGTACACTCATCCTTCTTTCTTTTTCTTCTTCCGTTTCTTTTCATTTTCTCTTCATCCTTCTTCTTCTGATTCTTGTTTCCTCCTTTCTTGTTCTTCTTCCCTTCGGTTTTTCGGTGTCATCCTTTCCTCCTCATGTCTCTTCTTCTGTTTTCTGCCTTCTTCTTTTCTTGTTCTCCTCTTCCACCTTTTTTCTCGTACAAGCTAGCTTGGTAGACTATTCTTCTGTATTATTTCATGCTTTGTTACATTACCTCTTTTCGTATACCAGGCTTAATATGTTTCACTATCTTCTATCAATTTTTCTATCCCCATTCAATTCACTTTTTCTATGTATCTATTTACTATTTGTCCCAATACCTTTTCGTCTGATTCCTTTCTACTTCTTCATGAATCTATTCTTCTTCTCTCTTTTCCATTTTTTATACTAAACATGACGGAAAAAAAGTAGATCATTAACGTTACACATTCTAAGGACATCATGAATAATAATTATATTCAAGATTCGCTTCATCATCAAAACGTTTTCTTCAATATTCAATCTACATCTACCAATAAATTTCATTCACTCAGATGAGCGAGAAGAATAATAAGAGTTTAAAAAGTTGAACTGTATGAAATTATTTTAAATTTTCCTTGCTCAAGTATAAAGTGATGAATGAGAACAAAGAGATTCTAGCTAGAGCATGTCAGCATTAAGTCTTCCGAGAATCCGACTCTCACACGCGCATGTACAGGCCCGGCCCCAGGGGTGGGCGGACCGGGCGGCCGCACAGGGCGGCAGATTTTTGGGGGCGGCAAATTTTAAGGAACAGAACATTTTTAAATGCAAATAAATAATAAATTTCATGTGAATAGTAAAATTTTATAAGAAGCTTTTCCAAACTCAAGCTAATAAAGACATATATCTAAGATCAACAATGTCCCAGGAACGTCTGAGTGGTCTAGCGAACATAAAATATCTCAGTCCCTAGATCTTGAAGAACTAGAGAAGGAATTTTTCTATGCAAAGGTCAGAAGAATTCTACTTAATTAAACAAGTGTGTTGAACAAACTCGTGTTGTAGCAATTGTAGTTTTGATTACTTAGCAAGTTAAATCGGACCAATACTCTGTTGCAGTCTCTTGATTTAGAACTACCATCTTAATTATGATTTCTTATTGTGTACCATATCTGTTCCTAACATAAAAATCTGGTGTGGTACACTCACACAACTTTCCTTGCTCATTGAACTGTAAGCCTCATTCTTAAACGAGAATAATTTAGGGGAATAACATAATGATGATTGGCGGCAACATATTTGAAACTACGATCAGACTACTGTATATGTATATATATATATATATATATATATATATATATATATATATATATATATATATATATATAATTGTTTTCAGAGTACTTTTTTCTTTGTGTAAATTGTGAAATTCGATGATTTTTTAAAAGTCGTCAAAACAGCTGTTCTACAGATGAAATATCTCGACTATGTGTTCTTTCAATAAACTGCTCTAACTACCTACCTCATGCACGAGAGGGAGTTTATAAAGTCCATTTCACAAGGATGGGGTGGACCCCATCAAATTCTCAGGAAAAAGACTCATGCCAGTTGATAGAGCTGATAAATAAGTATATAGTGTATGAATTTGAAATAAATCAGTCAAGTCATTTTTGAGAAAATCGTGAAAAACGTGGTTTTTTAGTAACTATCCGTCATTTTTCTCAAGAATATTACGGAGCCCCTGCAATTTTCCAGAAATGAGACTCATGTCAGTTGATAGGGCTTATAAATAGCTATCCATGGTATAGATTTGAAGAAAATCGTTAGAGCAGTTTTCAAGAAAACCGTGAAAAACATGGTTTTTTAGAAATCATCCGCCATTTTTCTCAAGAATGTTACGGAGCTCCTGCAATTTTCCTAGAAATGAGACTCATGTCAGTTGATAGGGCTTATAAATAGCTATCCATGGTATAATTTGAAGAGAATCGTTTCAGCCGTTTTCGAGAAAACCATGAAAAACATGGTTTTTTAGTAATTATCCGCCATTTTTCTCAAGAATATTACGTAGATCCTGCAATTTTCCCAGAAATGAGACTCATGTCAGCTGATAGGGCTTATAAATGGCTATCCATGGTATAAATTTGAAGAAAATCGTTAGAGCCGTTTTTGAGAAAATCGTGAAAAACATGGTTTCTTAGTTATCATCCGCCATTTTTTCTGTCATCTTGAATTGAATTTTATTGAATTTCTTATTGTCGGGTCCTCATGGTATAAGAACCTTAAGTTAATAATTTCAAGTCAATCGGTTAATTAGGAATTATCGTGTTTACAGACATACACACACACAGACCAACACCCAAAAATCATGTTTTTGGACTCAGGGGACCTTGAAACGTATAGAAAACTTGAAATTGGGGTAAATTAATTTTTTTTGGAAAGCAATACTTTCCTTACCTATGGTAGTGGGGCAAGAAAAGTAAAAATAGTTTAATCAGATATTTTGTGTTACTGTTCTAGTCCAGTCAATTTAAGATTATAGAGTGAAATGTTTGGAACACAATTTTCAACTCCAGAGCTCTTTTAAGGATAGTAAGAGGATAACATATCAAAAGTCCTCACCCCTACCTCATGTGCTAAAGGAGTGGAGGTGGTTTGAAAGTACCATTTTTCTCATATATCTCGGAAACTATGCATCTTATGGACATTTATACTGTACAAAATTGAAGCTCACAAAATTACCAACAAGTTTTGTTCTCTACATTTTATCTCTTATAGTTTCTGAGATATCAGCTCTTGAAGGTGAGACATTTTTTGAAAAAACACTCCTGCCTCCAATTTTTTCATCTTTTCGGCCTTATAATTTTTGAACGATTGATGAAAAAAATCCGTGCTGATTATAAGCTGACGGAGCATCAAATTATATTCAATTTGATGTATATTTTCACTATTTTACGCATTTCCCTACGACTGTTGCAGCAGTTTTAGTAGCATCACCTTAGAACATATATATCTCAAAAAGTATCAGATTTATAGAAATCCTCTACCAAACAAAACTTTTACTCTCAACATTAAAACTGAACTTCTGAGATATGACTACTTTGAGATATGAAGAAAATCTAGAGAAAAAATCTTGTTGGTAATTTTGTGAGCTTCAATTTTGTACAGTGTACAAATGTTCATGAGATGCATAGTTTCCAAGATATATGAGAAAAATGAAAAAATTGTACTTTCAAACTACCCCCACCTCTTTAGTCCATGGGGTAAGGGTGAGGACTTTTGATATATTAATCCTCTTACCATCCTTAAAAGAGCTGTAGAGTTGAAAATTGTGTTCCAAAATTTTCCCTCGATACCTTTATTTGAGCATTCGTTGCCTACACTTATTCCTCAATATTTATATTTGTCAAATATTTGTTTAAATGTAATTTTTAACTTGAACAGCTGATAACCTTCCGGCAAATTTTTAAGTAAACAATTATTAGACGGGATACCTGGTGGGGGGGGGCGGCGTTTGCTGATTTCGCCCAGGGCGGCAAAGTCCCTAGGGCCGTGCCTGCGCATGTATGTTTTTACATTGTAGATCGTCTCGACTTATGGAGTGCAGTGTACAGTTCATTTTCATTGCTGATACAAATGTAGTGAATAGCGAGAAAATTACAATGATCAATTTGAGGAGGAGACTTTATATAACTATAACTTTACCTTGTTATATTTACGTACGGTAAGGTCACCATAGATTTTTAATTTACAGCCTAGTATAATGATTAAGTTCTGTCATAGTTTGAAGATGAAATTATTCAAGTTCACAGGTGGAACAAACATGTGTTTACTTTCAACGTGTATCTGTCCACAAACAATTATTGAAAGAGTAATGTCAACCCAAGTAAGAAGCTGCACCAATGATATTTTATAGAGATAACAGGTTGTGAGTCTGATTCATTGAGTACTGCTTTTTAGTGATGAAGAAAAGAGAAGTAGCCTCTGACAAGGAGGAGAGTCTACACTCCCAAATTACAAAAAAAAGATTATAAACCAGAAAAACATTTTTTCATGGGTGCTGCGGGTGAAGCCCCGTGCCGAGCGCAAAGTGCGAGTTATAAGTACTAGGCAAAGGAATAATCTTAGAACTGAATTTCTACGAATTGCAAGATATCAAAAAAGTGGCTTTACAAAGGTACAAAATTATCTGTCTGATTATATATAGTAATTGCTTGAAATCTTTCGGGTATATTTTTCAAAAACATAGTGAAAATATTTTCAAAGAAGAATGTTTATATAAAGTTGTCGATTTTTCACATCAACTTCCTAGATTATATAAGAAGGTTATTACTCTAATCATCGTACTATGTAACCTCTCTGATTCTCTGAAGCTTATTAATTTTGTAACTTTCAAATTGTTTTGATGTTGACCATGCATTGGAATATGTTTTCAATAAATGAACTTCCATTTCTATTAAGTTCAGCATTTAAAATAAAGAAACCCGCATCTTTTCACCCTCCAATTAAGTTTCGTCAACAAAGGTGGTCAGGTCTTATCAAATTGGAAAAAGCATTCAGTTCACCCGGTAGTATGTTTGATATGATATACATTCCAGTACTTGGATGGTGGTCCCTAAACATATTTTCAAGTAATAGGAATCCATTACTACTGCATTATGCCTCCTTCATTGACAAATCTATACATCCATCTATCTTCTATCTATATATGAGAAGAGATGGTGTCTGTCTTTCTGTCTGTGAGCTTATCACGCTTGAAATATTTGACTGATTGAGCTGTAATACTTCACAAAGATGGCCTGTATACCGACAAGTGTCATAGGACTATTTTCGTTCTAAAAATCCTAAAGATAAGCCCTATGATCCTTCAAAGTTCATATGCTTTTTTCATGAAGGAAGTTTCCATTATTTGGTTTTCAACAAATCAGATGTTATAATCATTACAAAATGTATTTCATAACATCTTATTATACACTAGATAAAGATGCACTATTGACCCATTAGTACAGGTAAAGTCTGGTATCGCAGTAGCGAGGATGTGTCCTCTGCTGCAAGCGACTCTGTATTTTTTGTACAGGCCCGACAGTCGAGACCTTCGACATTCAAGGCCAGCGACGGTAGAGGACTCCTAAAAAAGAGGCCTCAAATGTCGCCTCCATTAGACGACAGTAGAAGACTCTTCAATTTTCGTACACTCCCGACAGTCGAGGCCTACGACCGTAGAGGACTGGAAAACAGTCCTCTACTGTCGCAGGCCTTGACTGCCGTCGGTCTCGACTGTCGCGCCCCCATAGAAAGATAATATTATCCTATCGGGAACACGATTAAGAGCGACCCTACAATAAACAGATAACGAGAATATCCTGAAAGAAAGATTCGAACATCTTATACCCTGCAAGAACAAAGGAGAAAGCAAGAGATCACTGAATCAGCCCTGTCACGGCATCTTGCGGGAAACGTAATGACTAGTTGAATAAAATACTCCCCCCCCGTACATTGCGCCATCTGAGACTAATATAGGCAACCTTGAGGTATCCAAAAGAAGTTTACCCTACTTGCAAGTCAAATGAATTGAAAGTCGAATCATGATTCAGATTGAGTTGGTGAAAGCACAAGTGGGTGTACTATATTGTTGAGAGAAGCAGCAATTATTTGGCTCCTCTATCACATTGCTATCAGGCAAGAAACATAAGCTACAACTAGGTGAGTAGAGATTTTTGAAAGCCACAGAGACATTCAGGGAACAGCAACTAGCAGAATTTGAAAAAGAAATACAAAATTTGAGAGAGGAACTTGAAGCACTCACATTGACTGTATTTTGATCAAAGTAACTTGTGATCACAATCCCTCACACTGACGAAGGAGATTTGTCTATCAAGAGGAATTTGTGTATTATTTACGCTCAATGCTATAAGGAACATAGATTTTCTATCAATTGAGTTTCTGTCACAAGCATGGGAAACCTTTTATCGAATACTGTAATAACACCACAATGCTGGAAAATTAAGATTACAATATTAGCAATCTAATTATTGATGTAAGATACTCTTTGCTTGAGTAAACTCAACACTCGGCTTCAAGCAATAGAATATTGTTGGAACAAATTTTTTGTTGTCAGGATCCTTGTCTAGTTGGATGTACATTTTTCGACATAAATTAGATTACAGTAAATTATATTTTCATCACTCTCCAGAATAGCATGTAGTAATTCTATGAGAGCTAGGAGGACCGCGAATTTAGAACTGGTTAACATGTATGATATATGAGCTGTGTGAAGGTAACAAAAAAGAGAGCTTTTCACTTCCCAGTGGTGTAGAGAGCACAGAGCTGTTTGTAAGGTGAGCAGTCTGTGATACTGTATAGAAATACTGTATCAAGATACTGTATAGAGATACTGTATCAAGATACTGAATGAGTAAACAGGCCTTAAACACGAAGATACTGTATCAGACAGGTTCCTGTTGCGTTGCTGATGGGTGAGTGCGGATCTGCACCTAGAGTAGAATGGGTGCCTAGAAATCCAACTGCGTCTTCACGTGACTGTGCAGGCGTGGTTGAGATTGCGTGGTAGAGCTGCGCAATGACTGAAGTTTGAATTCAAGGTGAATAATTCTTGAAGAACCGTTGTTGACCATTGCGGTTGTGATAAAACATGCAGTTTATAACTTGTAGATTGTAGGATTGTCACAAACACAATGCCACAAACGACGAAAATGGCAGATGGCGTCACTCAATACGAACACGAAATTGAGGAAATCGAAATAAATTGGAAGTGAGAACTCCGAGAGATAAGAAGTTTTTGGCTTTTTGAGAGTTCAAACACTGAGCACACGTGTTCACACAGCTCTAGCGAACGAATTTTAAAACGAAACGCGAACTATAGGGAACCAGTTCATACACTAGAGAATAGTTTTTTCCTTTTCTCCATGGGCACTAGTACCGAAAATCCACAACCGTGGGACCAAGTTTGGTAATTCTATAAGAGCTAGGAGGACCACGAATTTAGAACTGGTTAACATGTATGATATATGAGCTGTGTGAAGGTAACAAAAAAGAGAGCTTTTCAGCTTTACTTACGAGAGATGGTTGTTTATGGGTCAGCCGAGTGCTGAAGACTGAGGTTGTGGAGGGAGAAGCCTTCTTCTCCAACAGCAATGACGGTGAAGCGGGGGGAGGGGAACTGCATGAACAATTCTGTCTTTCTTATCTCTTGAGTATTCTTAACATTCCGCCCACCAAACGAAGCATGAGTTTAATAATTTTGAAACTGTAGCACATGAGAAGTAACACAAGAAGTATTGCACAAACTTGATGAAGAGATGATGCACATAATTAATTATGATGAATTTAAAACATAAGCGGTGAACACATAATATTCAGTCTCTATTTACAAAAAATGTCTCTCAGAGAGAGGGTGCCAAATTAAGCTATTGGCAACACAATGAGTTTATTTACAGGTCGCGTGAGGTGGCCGCAGGTGGCGCAAATCAATGCCACTCTTACTAATTGGTCTTGTCCGGGAAATATTTTTTCGACTATGCCCAGAGGCCACAATGTGGGCGCGGTACTCGTACTCTTGATAAGCACTATGTGACCCACTTTCAGGGGTTCTGAGGGGGTCTTCCACTTGTTTCGCTGCATAAGCGTATTCTGTATTAGGTATTGTATATTCTGTATTGTATATTCTGTACTCCATCGATTCCAAAACGTCTGCACAATTCGGCGTAGATGAGTCCCTCGCTGCCGTACGGGGGTGGTAGTATCCAGCGGGATCTCCACAGCTTGTAGCAACGGTCGGCCGATAAGAAAGTGACCGGGTGTCAGCAGAGGTGAAGTCTCATTGGGGTCCTGTGAACGCTCCAATAGAGGATGACTATTCATAATTGATTCAATACGAGAGAACACTGTGAAATATTCCTCCATTGTCATTGGATTATCACCAATTTGATTTTTCAACAGTGTTTTTGACATAATGAGATTCATCGATATGAATTGATCACTTGATGCAATATGAATATAGCAGACAGCACTGTAACCCTTTCCAGATGCGTCGGCAAATCCTATCAATGAGATATTGACATATGTAGTGTCAATATGATGAGGAATTTGAACATTTGAGAGAGTCAGCATTGTACTAGAAATATGATTCCACTGACTAGTCAAGTCTTCATCAAGCGGCTCATCCCAATCAAGGTTGGATAGCCAGAGTAATTTCAAAAAATATTTGAATGAGAATATTACAGGAGACAATAGTCCAAGCGTGTCGAACAATTTAGCTGTATACGATAGTATGGATCGTTTTGTTGGCAGTTCAGCGAACGGTGTAACAGTGTAAGAGAAAGCATCTGATGCAGGATTCCAACGAAAACCAAGAACTTTTATTTTTTGAGTCATATCAGAAAATGCGAGAGGGTTTTCCAACATCTCGATGGGAAATTCTTCAATTACTTCTTGCATATTAGATGACCATTTTCTCAATAGGAGTTCTCCTTTGGACATAAGTTCATTCAGCTGTGATATGAGTAATTTCGCTTCACATAGGCTAGAGGCGCCAGATACAATATCATCAACATAAGTGTGTTGGCGAATCGCATTGACAGCTAATGGAAATTCATTTTCATAATCATGGGCTAATTGAAGAAGTGTTCTTCGAGCTAGAAAGCTGCTTGACATCATTCCATACGTGACTGAGTTGAGTTCGAATTCTATCAGCTCTTCTCTTGGGGTGAACTACGATAGAATATGTGCTGAAATTTTCTATCTTCTTTTCTGATTGAAATTTGCCTGTACATCATTTTAATTTCGGATGTAATGGCTACTTTGTGAGTTCTAAAACTCATTAATATGTGAGTAAGATCATGCTGTAATTTAGGCCCAACATGAAGTGATTCGTTCAGCACAGTTCCATTATTACAAGGCGCTGATGCATTAAAGACTACTCTCAAATTTCAAATTCAAATTCTTTATTTAAAAAAAATAATTAAACAATCAAATGCATTCCAAAAATCAAATACAATATTGTTTCCTAATTTCTAATATGTGTTCCCTATAGGCTACCCTGTGTGGGGACACTTGAATATATATAATAGAATATTTATATACAAATTTGAATATTATATCATGAAAAACATAATAATTGAATATGGTATTATATTGAAATAAGTTAATATGTCAATATTTATAATCATTCTTGCACACATTCATACGCACACACATTCACATATGTGCACACATTCATACGCACACACATTCACACATGTGCACAAACACACACACACACACACACATACACTTACACAAAACTTAAAACTATGTACGGAGTGGTTGCTGTTTTTTTTTCATATTTAGTTCAATTTTATTCATAGTTAATGTTTCGTTTTTTTTCATAGTGCTGATGTAATTAGACCATGAATGAATGTGTTTTGAAGAAAGAGACAGTGATTGAAATTTGATACTGTCTTACTGTTTACGCATACCGGACGGGATTTGGGAGTTCAATGATCTTTGATTGTTGCAGTGTTCATGTCGTGTAATGTGTAAATTATACTAAATTTAGACCTATATTAATTTAGTAAAAAAATCATTCGGGTTGTCTAGTTGTAGAATGTATTTCTTGATTTCTTTCCTAAATAACTGATGTGACGTTATTTTTCTTGTTGTTACTAGAAGTGAATTGAATATTTTTATAGCTATGTATTTGAAGTGTCGTCTGGAATGTTCTAATCTTGGTTTTGGGAGGTTAATGTCCTGTGAATTCCTGAGGTTCATTCTTTCTCTCATCTGTTGAATATCGAAATTATTTTCAGCTAAATCCAGCAATGCTTTGAATAGAAAAGAATGTCTCACTGATAATATTGATATTTCTCTGAAGAGCATCATTGAACTATATTGTTTAGGTTTATTACAAACTATTTTTAATATTTGTTTCTGACCAGTAATCACAGGTTTAATATGAACATTGTATGCACTCCCATAGCATATTATTCCATAATTTATTCTAGAACCAATAATTGCATGGTATAATCGTAACAATACTTCTTTTGGACATAACTGTCTGAGGTAGTACGTGCTTGTTTTATTGTTTCACATTTACACAATATATTATTCACCTCTTGCGCACAATCTAATTTATGGAAGTGAATACCAGTTAACTCCTGATCCGTGTTTTGAAGATTAAATTGTATTATATTAGATTTGTCTGTGTTGATAGTTAATTTATTTTCGCAAAACCACCACCTAAGGTGCTTAAGATCCATTTCTAATTTATTTTTAAGTTCTTGATTTGTTTTGGCCGAATAAAATATAACTGTATCGTCTGCAAAAGATGTAATCTTTCCCTGTGAGTCACCATCCGTCAAATCGTTAATAAAGACCAGGAATAAAGTACTTGATAACACTGATCCTTGAGGAATACCTATGGTAATGTCCCCGGGTTCACTCAACGTATCGTTGATTCTGACCCTTTGACTCCTATTAGATAGGTAGCATCTTAACCAATCATTAGCAATTCCTCTTACTCCTGATAAATCAAGTTTTTTTGAAGCATGTTTTTATCAATAGCATCATATGCTTTAGATATATCAAGAAACAGAGCTGCACACTTATTATTAACACTAAAACTGTCATTTATTTCTGAAATGAGATTTTTAATTGCCACTTCTGTACTTCTTCCTTCACGGAAACCATATTGGTTATCACTAAAAAAGTTATTATTTTTATAAAAGTTTTCAAGTTTAATCTTGAATATTTTTTCTAAAATCTTGGAAAAAACCGGTAAAAGTGAAATTGGGCGGAACTGATCTATGTTTTTACAATTTGGCTTTTTAGGAATAGGTATAACTACGCTGTGTTTGAACATGCTTGGGAATTTTCCTTTGGCAATACTCAGGTTAATTAGATCGGTTAATTTGTTCAAATAATTCATGTAAGTTTTTTTAATCATGCTTGTGCTTATTCCATCTACACCTGGCGAAGATTTATTTTTCAATTTTCTTATTATACTTGCTACTTCCTCCGGATTTGTAGGGTGGAGAAAAATTGAATTTGTTGGAGATTTATATGGAAACCTTATTTTTGATATTCTAGCAGACTCTTTCCTGGTTTGCAATGTGGTTTGTTCTAATTCATCATTCATTTTATTCACAACATTTAGAAAATAACAATTAAACGAATTGAAAATTTTATTACTATCATGTATGCTATTTCCCTGCTCATCAACAATCAGTTTTAGTGGTTCTTTATTTTTTTTCAATCCTATTAACGCGTCAATTGTTTTCCACATCTTTCTAATGTTTCCCTGGCTTTCTCTAAACAGTTTTGAATAATAATATTGTTCTCTTTCTCTCAGTTCATTACATAAGTTATTTTTGAATGTATTGTATATTTGTTTCAAGTCGTCATTATTAGGTTGTTTGATTACATTCTTGTATAACTCATTTCTTAAGTTTATTTGCTTGATCAGATAACTATTTATCCATGGCGACCTATATTTCTGTGTCAAGTTATTTTTTAAAAGAAGATTTTCTTGTGAATCTTTGATAGTGCTTTTTAAATGTCAATGAAATTTTCCCATCCCTCATCAACTGATACTGCTGGTATTTCTCTATTCCAATCAATTTGGTTGTTGAACTGTCTTCTTTCTGAACACAGTGATGCGGGATAACATAATTAGATGAGTGTGAAGTTTTGGACATGTGTTCTAATTCCACGTACTGTCTCATGAAATCATGATATTGTTTATGAACATTTCCGTTTGATGCTAATTTTTTCTCTAGTGAGGTATATTTCTTCATTGAGGAGGTGCGGTTGTCACCAAATGACACATCTTTAGTTTTGAAAGGCAATGCGACTTCATAGCGACCAGACGGCCACCGAGTGGTGGTTTATGTGTAGAGATTTCCGCAATATGCATGAGAAGGATTCTTTTCAACTTCTACTGAAACCTCTTCAGTCTCCCAAAATGTTTCAATCAACTGGTTGATTGGTTCAACATAGGTGAGCAAGCTTGTAGCCTTATTGACACTTGAGACAGGTTCATTAGAATCAACTTTGCCAATGATAATATACTTAAATACTGTGCTCAATGCTCCAGGCGAATTGGGATATGATTTAGTAATTCCATGAGATTGAGCAGATAACGTTTGGAGAAAAGAGTCAGCTCCTAATAACAAGTCAACTTTATTAGATATGTGAAACTTATCATCAGCCAGTTTCAAGTTTGAAAAATGCTCAAATACTTCAGGGTTCAATGAGACCATGGGTTGGTTACATGTGATGACTGATAAGACAGTGGCTTTATTACTTGATCTAAATTCTGGTTTGAGCCTCGAGGATATAGTGAGATGAACTTCACCATGAGTTTTAGTAGTTTCAGAGTCAATACCGATGAGTTCTCGATCAGTGTAGCTAGACTTCAAATTCAATTTATCCACTAACTCCTTAGTGACAGCTGTTATCTGTGAGCCTGAATCTATTATGGCTCGGGCAATGTGAGGCCGATTGAAAAGATCAAATACCATGACATTAGCGGTACCCAACAGACAAGAGGATTTATCTGAGGTCGATAGGCTAGAAGTATTGCATACAGCACCAGATGTAGGAGCGCTATCCTTCTGAGAACGCACATTAGTAGGCTCAGATGAGCTAGAATACCTCTTTTCATTATACAATAATGTATGATGCTTAGATGAGAAACAAGTTTTACATACATTTGTAGATTTGCAGAACTCTCTTCTGTGAGAAAATGAAAAACATGCTAGACATAGGTTATTTTCTCGAACAAACTTGTATCGTTAGTCAACAGACATATTATAGAATTTTTTGCATGCATAGATATTATGATCCATAGATTTACATACAATACACAGTGGTTTAGACTTGACATTCAGGTTATTAATCTTAGACTGAGTCTGATCATTTGCGACTAATGAAAATCTCTTAGGTTTATTTTCATATGAATGAGAAACTTTAGTTTCAACCTTACTGTTCATTTGAATTGCAGTGGAAGGTTGTACAAGTTCGTACGTGCGGCACTTAGCTGTAAGAAGTTTCATTAAATCTTCATAAGATGGGTTACTGTCAATAGCCTTTTTCTCAAATTCAAGGCGAGTTCTTGTGTCTAAATGTTTCAAACACAAGGATAGCAAAATGAAGTCAGTTAAGTGAGGGAGCTTTTGTGCTTTCAAAGCAGAAACACAATTGCTGTGCACATCTAGAAATGTTCTCAAAGATGCATGATCAGATTTCGTGATTGCCTTAAATTCAAGCAATTGATCAACGTAATGAGCACACAATCTTCTTGGATTGGAGAATCTATCACATAGCAATTTGTAAGCTATAAGATAATTTTCATCAGAGAGCGATAAATTAGCTATCATCTGGGTTGTGGTACCTGAAATGCTGGCTTTCAAATAATGAAACTTTTCAATATTGCATAATGAATCATTGTTGTGTATTGAAGCATCAAACATATTTATAAATTCCATCCAACTTTCTATTTCACCGTTAAATTTAATTGATTTGACTTGAGGGAGATGAATATTATTAGAACTGTTTCTAATCACAGTGTCAGTGGTTGATGGCTGTCTACATTTTGCCGTGAATTGAGAGTACAAATTGTTGTAACGCTCTATCATGATATCATACTCCTGATCCAAGGAATCTGAATTTAGAGCAATTTCTGTAATTTTGTCTTGTAAAGAATTGAAGGTTCTAAAATCATTTCTGACATCTTGGATAATAAAATCCGAGGGGACAAGTGGTAGATTTGAGATTGCATGAAATAATCTATCAATGAGTCTTTTCCTTTTTACCATCAGTATTTTCAAAGCAGAGGAGCCTTGACTTTCATGAGTGGCTTGCTGAGTGGTTTCATTCAATCTTGACTCTGATAGAGAGTTCTCAGCCTCACCGTGATTTGATATTGTAATATTATAAGAGATATTTGAGGTTATGGCATTTGTTTACATTTACAGAGCCGAGACGTTGTTCCCACTTCCCAGTGGTGTAGAGAGCACAGAGCTGTTTGTAAGGTGAGCAGTCTGTGATACTGTATAGAGATACTGTATCAAGATACTGAATCAGTGAACAGGCCTTAAACACGAAGATACTGTATCAGACAGGTTCCTGTCGCGTTGCTGATGGGTGAGTGCGGATCTGCACCTAGCGTAGACTGGGTGCCTAGAAATCCAACTGCGTCTTCACGTGACTGTGTTGGCATGGTTGAGATTGCGTGGTAGAGCTGCGCAATGACTGAAGTTTGAATTCAAGGTGAATAATTCTTGAAGAACCGTTGTTAACCATTGTGGTTGTGATAAAGCATGCAGTTTATAACTTGTAGATTGTAGGATTGTCACAAACACAATGCCACAAACGACGAAAATGGCAGATGGTGTCACTCAATACGAACACGAAATTGAGGAAATCGAAATAAATTGGAAGTGAGAACTCCGAGAGATAAGAAGTTTTTGGCTTTTTGAGAGTTCAAACACTGAGCACCAGTGTTCACACAGCTCTAGCGAACGAATTTTAAAATGAAACGCGAACTATAGGAAACCAGTTCATACACTAGAGAATAGCTTTTTCCTTTTTTCCATAGGCACTAGTACCGAAAATCCACAACCGTGGGACCAAGTTTGGTAATTCTATGAGAGCTAGGAGGACCGCGAATTTAGAACTGGTTAACATGTATGATATATGAGCTGTGTGAAGGTAACAAAAAAGAGAGCTTTTCAGCTTTACTTACGAGAGATGGTTGTTTATGGGTCAGCCGAGTGCTGAAGACTGAGGTTGTGGAGGGAGAAGCCTTCTTCTCCAACAGCAATGACGGTGAAGCGCGGGGAGGGGAACTGCATGAACAATTCTGTCTTTCTTATCTCTTGAGTATTCTTAACATTCCGCCCACCAAACGAAGCATTAGTTTAATAATTTTGAAACTGTAGCACATGAGAAGTAACACAAGAAGTATTGCACAAACTTGATGAAGAGACGATGCACATAATTAATTACGATGAGTTTTAGACATAAGCGGTGAACACATAATATTCAGTCTCTATTTACAAAAAAATGTCTCTCAGAGAGAGGGTGCCAAATTAAGCTATTGGCAACACTATGAGTTTATTTACAGGTCGCGTGAGGTGGCCGCAGGCGGTGCAAATCAATGCCACTCTTACTATTTGGTCTTGTCCAGGAAATATTTTTTCGACTATGCCCAGAGGCCACAATGTGGGCGCGGTACTCGTATTCTTGATAAGCACTATGTGACCCACTTTCAGGGGTTCTGAGGGGGTCTTCCACTTGTTTCGCTGCATAAGCGTATGTAGATATTCTGTACTCCATCGATTCCAAAACGTCTGCACAATTCGGCGTAGATGAGTCCATCGCTGCCGTACGGGGGTGGTAGTATCCAGTGGGATCTCCACAGCTTGTAGCAACGGTCGGCCGATAAGAAAGTGACCGGGTGTCAGCAGAGGTGAAGTCTCGTTGGGGTCCTGTGAACGCTCCAATAGTGGTGAAGCGGGGGGAGGGGAACTGCTTGAACAATTCGGTCTTTCCTATCTCTCGAGTATTCTTAACAGCATGAATAGCTTTTTCATCTTACATCTTACAAGCTTTTTCATGAATAACTTTTTCACTACTCTTACCCCACACTCAAAGTTAGAGTGAGAGTGAAAAGTCAAGTGTGAATAAACACTATAATATAATTTCATTGGCTTTAGCTGTTGTACAATATTCTCACTCACATTAAGTGTAAGATAATTTCTTCCTTCACTATGCTTGGAGGAGAAGGAACAATCAAACATTTATGAAGTGTGATATTTCATAGTTTGGAAGCTACTGACACACAGTAACAAGAAAGACTCTGAGAAGCCAAACATAGATTTGAATTATAAAATTAGAATCAAACTGGGTGTTTTGAAAAAGATTCATGCATGAGGAAAGAGATACTGATGTAAATCATTTTATGGTATGAGTCATTTCTCAAGTGACCTATTTAGAAATAGCATTGCTAACACTTTCAAATCAAGTTTATACCTATGACAGTAGTAGACACATGAGAACAAGGAAATGCAAAAGCATTGAGCAATTGGTATAGTTTGCTCTCACTCCCTACATTGTTCTGACAAACAAACAGAAATGATTTTTATTTTCTGTAACGAATTTTCAAAATTGAATTTTATAATGTAGATACTATGTGATTCATCAGATAGAACTCCATGTGACAAGGCTTGCTGCTGACATGGGTTAGAATCATTGTTGCGAAACAAATCCTTCCATATCAATGCCTACTGCGTTTTCCATGAGATCAATAAATCAATTTTAATGATCATTCCAGTCCTCTCATGGTTACATTATGTGTTAGAGTATAAAAACACATACACATACAATCTGGACTAGCATGCACTTCTCTTTGGACTATCAGAATCTGAGGAATGACTAATATAATTTTCACAAAATGCAAAACTTTCAAAGATTTCAGTCTTTGAAGTTTGTAATCCCTCCTTACACACACACCATGTGATTGATCTAAAAACTTGTCACAAGCACTGTTATTGCGGTTTTGGTTAGCTCTAGGAGTGAAGATGATAAACTTTTTCTCAGCTGAACTTATGCTTCTCTCTCTCTCTATAAGCTGATGTGATCTGATGTGTTTGAATTCAGTGTATACTGCATACTGTTACCATGTTTGATTCTAAAAAACAATCAATTATGAGAACACCAGGAGTAAATTTCATTTCTTGTTTGTTTTGGCGAAAATTGCTATTTATTCTACACTTGTCTTTTCCTTTCACTCTGACGACTCTATTCGTTCTTATACAATTAGAATGATCTAACAAATAATATTAGAGGAAGGTGGGATGACATTATGGGAGAGATATCTTGAGGAATATTAATCAATGAAAGAGATGTAGATGGGAGTCAACCTATAGGAAAATTTCAATTCAAAAGGAAGAACCTCCAAAGATTTGGATTACCGAATCTTGAATGATTTTTCGAATGAAATCCCACTCTGTCTGTTCAGCTTTTGCTTCTTCCTCTATCAGAATTATTAGGAAAACTACACATTTATGTCCTTGACGACTCAGTCCATGTGCAATCTGAGCATAAATTCAGCCTTAAAAATGCAAGTATATTATTCAAATTATCTGAAAGATTACAGAAGTCTTGACATGAAAAAATATGATGCATAACAATGATCCCGAGAGGAAACAGTTATTTTGTGTGTAGATTGTAAATTACTTACATCGTAGGGGGAGAGAGTATGTGCATGTGCTATTTTTACTCACAGCATATGCTCCAAAATCAACTCAACTTAAAAAAGAGATCTAACACTGAGTGGATTTTGTCATCATAATTGCAACTTTTCTTCTCTCATAACATGAGAAGCAATCAGCAGAGTTAGAGTGGTGGAGGAGGAGGAGGAGGAGGAGGAGGAGGAGGAGGAGGAGGAGGAGGAGAAAGGAGGAGGAAGGAGGACACAGCAAATCGAAGGTTAGTTAGTTATTTGATAAATTTCTTTACTATACTAATTTCCAATAGATCTGTTCACATTACAAGAAGAATTCACATTGTGATTTACTGATTCAGTTAATAGTTATTTGTCACGATGCACATTACAAGAGCTTGCATATTAACTTGATGTTGATGAATCACTGTTTGATTCTGTAATATGAAAGCAAGAAATTATAATACTCATTTTGAGATTCTGTAGAGAATGTGTTGCTAATACTGATATGGTGTAGCTTTATTACTCTATTTGTTATTGCTAGATCATTCACCTATCAAAAATTTAATATTCTTTGCAATCAGATCAAATTCATTAAATGAAATTGACATCAAGAGACGAGATATGGCCATATTTGACTCTATGTACTGGTAAAACATGACAAGAAACTCTCTCTCTCTCTCCCCTCCATTCATATGCATGTGTACTGAGAGACAGCCTTGGGAGATATGCTCCAATTCTCCTCCCACTCGAACATTAGCACATTTAACAATATTGCATCATACATCTTGGAAGGTGAAAAGCACTATTTCATCTCACACTCTCATCCAACAGCATCATGAATCTCCAAGATATAGGAACACAATTCAACTTATACTGACAGATTAAAGTGAATCAATTTAAGACTATGTTGACTCATGGGAGAGAAGCAATCCCAGACTGCTATAGATAAGATACTCTTTTGTAGATGTGCTAAAACCCTATTACTCTTTAAGTCTCTCGCTTTCGAGGTAGTGAGTTAGTGGCAAGGATGTTTTGAATATTCTTTCAAAAGAATGCAAAGAATACAAAGCCCCACCAATTCATGTAGATGCATAATAATATTAGCTACAGCTATTGTCAATTGCTTTTTTTCATATCATATGCACTTCAAAAATCATTTTCTTAGTCTATATTATGTAAATTCATCTATAATTTACTATATTGTAAGCTATTGTATATAAGTGTAAAAGCCAGTATATATTGTAATCTACACGAATAAAGCACTCAATCAATCTCTCACTAGCTTTATTCTCAGATAGAAATATGCAAGTAAGGATTTTCTGTTTTTGTTAAGAAGTTTGATGAAACTCTATAGCAATGATTAAAACTTTCCTTGTCTGACAGCTCGAGAGTTCTGCTCGGTTCACACCAGGTACACATGTACACTTCTAATCGCTTAGTGGATACTTAGAACTAACAATATTGAAGGTTTATTGGAATGAGGAATCATTCATGTATACACTTGAAATTTATTTACACAATTCACCACAATTGTTCAACACTTCCTCTTCAATTTTTATTAGTTTAGTCACAGACAGTTTATGTGGTTGATAATAGCAAAGATGGTCACATATATATCGTTCAAATTGAGTGTGTTTAAAAAATGTCTTTTAGATGTTTTACCAGATAATGATTTTCACAAGTACAATAACACTTTCACAGACAATGTTCCAATCCATTCAGCTTTCCAAGCTCAGCTCCAACTCAGGATCTGCACTCGAGCACTTTGTTGGATCCATCACGGATGAATGAAGAAACTATACATATGTCAGTACTAATATAGAGAATTAAATGGGTTATGTCCATTTCCGCCAATGCAGCATACACGGGCGGTATGATATCTCATTGCTTGCATACAATAAACAAATTGAATTTCTTTTCCATTTTAGAGAAAGCCATATCTTGCAAAGTTTTTTTTTCTGTATTTGAATAGAATTCACATTTTTTCATGCCAAGCATTCTATTGTTTTCACACATAGAATTTGGAGACAAGTACATATTTTTCATTATTAATGAATTATAATGAATTGCCGCGTAGAGGTCACATCTCCCCCCAGGATTGTGATGATGAATTTCACAGGCATTATATCACCATGAACTAGTGAAGTGGTTGAAATTTGGTTTCTCAATTTCATCCAGTAAACAACATACATTTTTGTGTAACCTTCTAAGAAACTTCGCTTTCTCTGTACCTTACATGTAGATTTTATCATATCCTTCAAGATAAGATATCAATAATTCGTCTGTAAAAATAAAATGGCCATCTTCCCAGCATATTTTGTGATAATTGTTCTCTGCCCATGTCACTTGCTTACGCAATTTAGCACTCAATTCCGACTTTGCAAATGGTGACTTGAAATGCAACACAACAAAGCTATTTACTTCATTTATGATAGCAATTTCTTTCAGTATAATTTGATTGAAATTCCCCTTGAACCAATGCATGTTGACTGTTGCGAATTTTTTACAGGAGAGAGTTTCTTCCTCCTGTTCGATGACGACGCCTGTTTTGTCCTCCTCCATCGTCCTTCTTTGTCCTCTGTTCTCCTCTTCCTCCTCCTCCTGTGGTTTAGGCTACTACATCTTGAGTGATAGTAGAAGAAGTCTTCCTCAGCATCAACATCACACTGTATCCCGATAGACCAGGGTTTCTTCTCAGAATTAGAAGACATTGTAGATGTTAACCGATCAAAGCTAAAACCTCAAAAGAGTAGAATTTGAAAAATGCAATACTTATATAGTTTGTGCTCTATCGAAAAAACAGCATGGAAGTAAGCAGTTTGTACAACATTCCCAAATCTTCACACATTTTCAAACATGAATCTTATCTTGTCAGTGTTTTTTATCTGTTCTATCATCAATGAAATAACACATTTGAATATTTAACCAACCTAATGAATTACAGTAGTAAAGTTCATGCATTTCATTTAATTACAATATTGCACACATACACTTATATGTTTTGATCTTTCTTTGTCAATCCTGTTCTAACCCTGTCTCGTCTGCAGAATCTTGTAAAAAATTCCAGATAAGTTGATTTGATTGTTCTTCTGTCAAATGAGCATTTTTTTCTATGATAGCTTTCTTAATTCTATTGATAGACTGTTCAAGAATTGCACACTCACATTTCTTGTGAAATGTCTGGGCGGTCGCCCTTCCCCCAGTATTCATCATATGATGTACCATATAAATCACAAACATCAATATGATCATATCCTTCACTGAACCAAAAACCTAATTTTTCATAATCTCTCACAAAAATTAAATATTGTAGATTTGTCCATCCTTTTTCTGCTAAATGCTGCAATATATCTAGGTGCGTGTCCAAGAGTTCACTTAATTTATATCAATAACTAATTTTTTCTGAAGGAACAGAATGTCACTTAATTGATTAAAATGTCTATCTATAATGAATTGAACACACAAATCTGAAGACTTTAAGTCAGACTCCACTGATGCCACACCAAACACATTATCCATCTCAGTACAGTAGCTTGATGTTGTATCACAAAAGACAAGATCACTACTGACAGATTACCTTGCTCTAGCTTATTATTATTATGAAAAGCACACTCTAGCAATAATTTATTGTACTTCTCTCACCAAGCGCTCTATATATTACTACAAAGTTGATATGTTCTAATCAAAAGGGAATACTATTTACTATCATCAATAGAGACTTGTCAAGTATGTTGTAATTTTTTGTAGAAATTGCAAACAATTGCACATTCATAAATCTATCTCTTAGACTAACATTGGGAGGAGTGTCTGATGAATTGACACATGATTTGATATAAGATAATGTATGATTTCTCACTACCAGAGATTCCTGCATTAATAGCAGTGTTTCCAAATCCCTAATCTTATTTCATACATTTTGTATAGATTCCAATATTCTCTTACTATCACACTTTTTTGAAGAAATATGGAAAAGTAATAGCATATTCACACAACATATTATGAAGAGAAGAACAAATATTATTCTCCAGATGATTATCTTCATTGCACAGCTACAAGTGTTGTAAGCACACTGATAAAAATTTACTGTTGCTAACACTGGTGTTATTCAATTTTTACTTGTGGAAAGATACAATAAGTTGAGGTGAGCATATGCATACCACATAATTTCATTTTTATTGAAGTTCATGCAGTGAATAAGCCCATTTTCTATTATTATAACTACAGAGTGAGAGTTCACTTTCATCAAGATAATTCTTCAATATTCATTTTTATATAGTTGACTAATCGTTTAAGCTTCAATATTTTTTTAGCAACGACATCATCTACTAGTCATGATGAATCACTCAGACAGAATATTATTATTATTGATTTTTCCCCCCACAGAAAACTAGCTATTTTCCATTAAACATTATAGGTTTTTAATGCTGAATCTATCCAACAGTTGAGCTGTCTTGACTGCTCACTCTGTTCAAAGCAAGCTCCCTCTGACATTGAGTTGCTGATTAGCTACTAGTACTAGAACAAGGTAAGGATAAGGATCAAATATTCAAGATATATATACATTTATTTAGACACACAAGATTTTTCTAATCAATTCACAAATAGTAATTAACCTGAACAAACACCAGTTTCACAATAGTTACTCAATTTATACTAATTCCAGATCAGTGAATTTGTTAGTCTGACAAAAATCGCAAACTAATATAGTTTTCATTCAAATCTAATTAGTGATCACATTCAACTTATTAGGAAGAAAAAAATCTTCTCACTCTGTCCTTACAAATAGAAACAAGAATCGTTATTTTCAAAATAGTTATTTGGGATAAAGTTATTTTTGCAGGCTAATGTGAATTTTACTGGGTGAAATAACCACTGGAGAGATGTAGGCATGATTACATTGAAACATTGCCGAACCGTTTTTTCCAAAATTTTCCAGAATAAAGCTAGTGAGAGATTGATTGAGTGCTTTATTCGTGTAGATTACAATATATACTGGCTTTTACACTTATATACAATAGCTTACAATATAGTAAATTATAGATGAATTTACATAATATAGACTAAGAAAATGATTTTTGAAGTGCATATGATATGAAAAAAAGCAATTGACAATAGCTGTAGCTAATATTATTATGCATCTACATGAATTGGTGGGGCTTTTTTTAATGTGCTATCCCCATATTGAGAAAACTCTAATTGAATGTCACTTAGTTATTCAATACAAAGTATTAATCTACATTAGGCCTATTGCACAATCAATGATGGGAATGGGTTTTTTTTTTTATTTTTTTTTTTATTTTTTTTTTTATTTTTTTCATATATTCCTTTCTTCTTCTAGAAGAACAAGAGGCGATTTACCTTCTCGCTGTACACACTTCAGATAGAGTTTTTGTTTGTTGAAATCCTCAAGTGTTTGAAGATTCAATACACTCAGAAATTTCTCAGGTAAGTAAACTTCGCAATAATAGTCACCATTGCTGTCATGATCGTATAACCTCATTATGATTCGCTGACCCTGCTGTGTTCTCACCAATCTAGCGTGTACAACACGGTACCACGAATCATGGTCAAGATCTTTGAGTGAGACCGTTGGATATTCAGTTTTCGAAATATAATTGAATGACTTCATACTAAAAAGTCTATCATTTCCAGTGTTGCTTCTCTGCAGATGGTGATCCATAATAATAAGAAAAGCTTACCGCGAGCGCGATCGAGTGCAAGAATAACAAAGCAGCTATATGCTTGCGTGGGTTGTCGGTTGAAGACTGAGCAAACCTGTTAAGCCGTCAGCCCCCCACAACCCATTCCGTTTCCTGTCGACTCCTTCCACATTCCTTCTGTTGACTCGTTCTCCCCTCCGCCTCCTCACACCTTTCCTTCTGTTGACTTCCCGCCATTCACCTTTACACGCACTCTCGCTTTCTACCTTCTTCTTCTTCTTCTTCTTCTTCTTCTTTACATGTAGTCGCATTCCTTTCTTCTCCCCTCTTCTTTACAGCAGCTAGTCGCTTCTTCTTCTTTACATGTAGGCGCATTCCTTTCTTCTCCCACCTCTTCTTTACAGCTAGTCACCGCATCTTCTTCTCCTCCTCTGTTCACCTCTAGCGATCTTAAAATTTCTTCTTCAATTCTTATTAGCTTGTTTACATTCAAACTAAAGGGTCTGTAATAAGCTAAGTAATCACTGATATCGTTAATATTAACTGTATTTAGAAATATTGCTTTCAATTGTCTAGCAATACTACTGTTTTTTGTCTCTATTGCTTTTTGACACAAATCATACCATTCAATGTAGTTTTGTAATTTAATTTCTAAACATTCTGGCGCATAAGACCAAGTTTGTGGATTCATTATAGCTCTTCAATCTGCTGCTAGCGAAGGTACACTAAATGAGTGGTACTAGAACAGTGAAATTTATTGCTTTTCGCTTCTCCCTTCCACCGCTACCTACATTTTCGCTACAGGTCAGACTGCATACTCTCGCTTTATGCGAAATCAAATCAAATCCACAATAAACACATAGTATGCTTTCCCCATCAAAATAAAAACCTTGTCGGGCATAGTTGCGTTTTCGTTGTTTAGTTAACAGCTTACAATGTTTCATACTTTCCATTCTATTATTTTCGCATGTATAATCGATATCAGCAGCAGCATTACGATTCAATGAACTCATATTTTTTGTAGGCATTGAAGCAGCAGCAGCACTATTCTCCTTTGTTTGCTTGTTACACATCAAGATTGTCAAATAATGATACGCACTGAACAGCGCACACCGCCCATTGGACGATTTGTTATGAATTTTGCATACACTAAAACACCAAGAATTTTCAAACATTGTATAGTCTGCTTTTTGAATATCCTCCGGCATAGTAAGCACATTGTCGTGTAACCTTTTCAAAAACTGTGTTTTTTCTCTTCCCTTTGTATAGATTGTGGTATATTTTGCAAATATGAAGCAAGCAGCGCGTCAGTGTAAATTAAGTCGCCTTGGTCCCATCTAATTTTATGATAGTTATGTTCAAGCCAGCTGACATCACGGTACATTTTTCTACTCAGTAATGTTTTCGGAAATGGTGATTTAAAGTGTAGCACAATATGTCGTAGTTTGTAATCGATTATGGCTACCTCTTTAATAATGATAAAATTATCATCACTTTTGAAAAAATGAAACTCGACTACAGCAAAATCAATGTCATCATTTTTCCTGTCCCATTCTTCTTTACTCTTCTCCTCCTCCTTAATTCTTGCTGCCTCCTTCTCCAATTCTTCTTCTTTATCCAAGTCGCATTGTATGCCAAAGTCTCGAAATTTTGTTGATACTTGCTCATCATCATCCATTTTCTGTTGTCCGTCGGTGCATGCACACATTCTATGTACAAATGCATCAAATTTTGCTTTTGTCAATGATGACAATGATGATGATGATAATGATGATAATGACGACGACGACGACTGAGGAATATCTATGTTATTATTCAAGCTATTAGAACACATTACAACTGAACACTGATGTAATTACTGTTCATACACGCACTTTTATATACCCCCCTCCTCCTTCTTTGTAATGCATAGCTCGCTCTTGCGTCAAATTACTGTACTTCACGAACTAATGCGCTCAATGGTTTGTATTCTACTAATGTGTCACTTATCAAAATACAATATGCAGTCGTTAAATTTGGCACATTTTCTGTAAACTCCATTTCCAATCGAATGTCTGTTGACGATGTTAAATGATCAGCTTGATGTGAACAATCTAGTACAATTATTGGACAGCAATCAGTAAAAGTTTTATAATCTACAACTGTACCATAATCAGTATGAAGTCCTAAATTATAATAGCTGGGCGAAAATTCAATAAACATTTTGTACAAAAGTTGATTGTTTCCATTTATACGATCATACGGCAGATATTCACTATTCAGGAAAAGTTTAACATCGTGCAATTTGCACATATCAAATTTCGACATTGACTTTCCCATTACATTTTTCCTGTTTGTCTGAAATGCTAATATTACAAATCGCAGTGTATCAGCTTTTGAAGCCGTCTTTATAGTCCAAATCGTGCTAACACTGCTCGGCAGCTGAGGATATTCGTGGATATCCCATTTTCTGAATGCAATTTTCAATGGCCTATCCTGATCGACAATTTTCAGAAACTTCAATCTTAAATGATCATCTACATGAATATAGGGCACTTTCCAAAGCAATTTTGTTATTTCCAACGACATTGATGTTGCTTGCAACGACTCAATACAATTAATATCTGTTGCAGACCTCAAAAGCACAAGCTCTTGTCTCATATTCAAAATTACATGTTGAAAATCTTCGAAAAATGGCAGAAGTAATTTTAACGGTACGCAATAAGCAAAAGTATTATTAGTTAGTGTTGATGCACTATCAGTGAAACCTGCTAAATTATATGTATTTTTATCGTTTAGTTGTTTCACTAAATATGATTTAATAGTAGAAGTAATACCTACTAGTCGACTCTTTGCAACGACTGTACCTGCCAACTCAAATCGTATCTCATCAAACATATGTGCTACTGCATTTGAACTGAGCGTATATACAGCCTCGACCGGCGGATCATCAGGTTTGTCTTTTGCCGGCGGTTTTGTACATGTAATTTTCCCCTCAACAATAAGAAAAGATTTTGCAACTAATGAAATAAGGTCATGAGACGATTTCGACAAACGTATTTCATCATTGTTATTAAATTTCAATTACCATACGGCGCATGCGTATGATAATCAAATTTTGTTATATCTGAATAATCTCTGAGTTATGTCGAGTGAGTAAACGTGTGTCAGTTCGGCTCCGTCTTCTAACAGATATTTCGTAGGGTTATACAGTTCAATTCACTTCAATTATACATCTAGTTATTCAGTTTCTCGAGCTTAATTCAATAGTGAAATTATATTTTTGATTAACTCACACTCTTTTTATTTATCTTGAAAAAACATTCCTAAATCTTCAGTTCACCTTCTCGCCTATAAAAGTGTAAATCCACCTAACGGTACACGATGGTTCGACCGAATAGAGGCACACCGAAGAATGAGGTCAATGCTCCGAAGCCAGCTATTTCTGGAGCATTGTCCGAAGAGACCCTCCTCATTATTCGACAGCAAATCGAAGAGTCTGTCCACAGTGCTGTATCAATGGCTGTGAAATCTATTTTCGAGGAACTTCAGGCATTAAAGGATGAGAACAAACAGCTGCACGATAGAATTCGTGAGCTGGAGGTGTCTTGTCACCTGAAGGTCGACGACCTCGAGCAATATGGGCGCCGACATTCTATACGTATTTTGGGATCCCGGAGAGTGACAAAGAAGACACGGACCTGCTGGCGCTCGATGTCTTTAACAAGAAGCTGAACGTGCCCGTGACTTTGGCGGATGTCAACCGCTCGCATCGCGTTGGAAGGCGTCAACCACCTCAACAAGGGCAAGCTAAACCCAAGGACCGACCCATCATAGTTCGACTCTGCAGCTACCGGACCAGGAAGATGATCTTCACGCTAAGAGGAAGCTGAAGGGTTCCGGCGTCACCATTCGCGAGGATCTGACTGCGGAGCGCCTCAAGATCCTCAACGCTGCGGCCGACCGTCATGGGCATAGGAATGTTTGGTCATCGGACGGGAGGATCAAGATCTCTATCGGCGAGGGAGGATCCAAGAGGGTCCACACAGTCGAGAGGATGACCGACCTTCAAAAAATAAAGGTAAATTAAATCATTTCAGGATTCGATTACTAAGGTGCCCTTCACTACAAAAATAGGAAATTCGTATTAAAACATTTCACAATAGATATACCTTGGCATTTTTCATGAGCTGGCTTTCTGTTCTATAAATGAATCTTTCCACTGCTATTTATGATTATGTATGAGACAATTATTTCAAACTAAGGAGATCCACATTTGTTAATACTGATTAATAATTTATCTTGATATTAATTCCCAAAACTACGTTCAATGCATCAACTACTATACTCCAGAGGGTACTTAGAGAATCATTATCTCTATTCTTACTAATAATTATTACATCTCTTACCAAAATTATTTCCATAATTAATAATTTTCGAAATGCTGAATTTCAAATAAATTGGATGATTAACATACGTTATAGATATGGATGTAATCTATAGGTAAAGATAGTAATCTCTTCTATATTAGGTGTACATAATGATATCTCCTACTGTTGCCACAGCTCGAGCAATAGAAGCAAATGTGTGAAGAATTATTGATAGAACGGAGGGGTGGGTAGTCTGTTCATATGCTTATATAGGGGCTGTGTTTCATTTAATGTTATCTTAGACATTCATCACTAAATATTACAGTTCTCAATTTACTACTTTTATTGTTATTGCAACTCCCAATAGTTAATTATACTTCTAATACTATATAATATTTTTCACACTTCACCGTTCAATCCTATTTAAAACTCATCTAAAATAATCTAGCACTTTCTCCATCGTCTCCTCTACTTCTTATTTTTCTTTCTAATTTCTCTTCTTGATCTTATATTTGTAATGATTACTTGAATATTGTTGTTTGCGATGATGATTATTATTCTTTTCTATTCTTCTTCTTCTTCTTCTTCTTCTTCTTCTCTTCTTCTTCGTCTTCTTCTTCTTCTTCTTCTTCTTCTTCTTCTTCTTCTTCTTCTTCTTCTTCTTCTTCTTCTTCTTCTTCTTCTTCTTCTTCTTCTCTTTCTTTTTCTTTTCTTCTTCTTTTCTTCTTCTTCTTCTCTCCTTGATTAATTCAAGATCACAATACGATGTTCTATTTCTTATTCTATAGTTCAGTTTCATAAGTTCTTCTCAATTTGTGCACATTCCTTCTTTCTCTTCTTTTCTTCCCCATTGTTATCATTATTTTCCCTGTGATTTTTTCACTAGCTATCCAGCATGTTCAAATGTTT